>NW_015386561.1:0-29912 GCF_001527695.2 Protobothrops mucrosquamatus | reverse complement strand
GTCAGAAAAATATGTGACGGTATCACCCAAATTGGAAGTTTAACATCAAACTTAAAAAAATATTTTTGCCAAACTCTCAACAATGCAGCCCTTATTATATGATTTCTAAAAGTTTTATCAATCTTTTTTTGCATAAAAAGATAAGCATGCCACCCAAAATACAAATCCCATCCTTCCAAGTTCAAAATCCTCTTATTAGTACATTCTCTCATCTTGAATGTGTGACATTTTCAGGATAAACTTTACAGGTTGTTTTTCAGGAGAAAAACAGCATAAATGAGTAATATTAGTACCTCAACTTTACTGAAGAGTACTTCCTCTGTTAAAATGTCCTTCAAAATCAAGAAGTTCTTGCTCCTCAATTAACAACCATTTGTTTAGCGACAGTTCAAGGTTACAATGATGTTGAAAACATGATTTAAAACTGGTCCTCATACTTATGACTGTCACAGCATCCCCACAGTCATGTGATCAAAATTTGGTCACTTGGCAACCAGCATGCATTTACAATGGTTTCAGCATCCAGGGTTTATGTGATCACTATTTGAAGACTTTCCTGCTGGCTCCCAACAAGCAAAATCAGTGGGGGAAGCTGGATTTTTTTTACCAACCCCTTGATTTATTTAATGACCACAGTGATTCACTTAAGGTTCACAGCAAAATTTGTATGATCAAGTGAGACTCACTTAACAATTGTTTTATCTAGTGTTGGAAGTTCCAGTCCCAATAAGTTGTCCTGTCAAGGACTACCTGTAGTTTTTACATGAGCTTCTACTGGTGTCAGCTTTAAAAATGAGCATGGCTGCAGCCATCTTCCCTATTCATTTTCAGTTGACACATAGAAAGGAGGGGTGGGGGATTGCTAGGTGCTTCGCTAGTCTAAATAAACTTTTATCCCATGGGAACCAAGGTCATTGGCTGCTCATGAGACTGCAGGCTGGGCAGTGCATAAAAAGCCCGCCAAAAAGATGTATTGGGGAATGTAGTTACTTTCATAGCCTTAGGGGTGGGATTTCTTACCTTTGTACTGGGAAATTGTTACCTATATCTTCAGACTTGCTTTCACTTTTGACGTGCTGATACTTTGTAACTATGAACATGTTCTTTGAGGAATTTGCAAGCCTTGGAGTTCTGCTTTATTTGTCTCTGTCTGTTGGAACCATGACAACTGGTTTATAATTCTAGCTTGTAATAGTCTTAGGATACTGATATGTGTAACTAAAGGAGAACAGAACCCTTGCCTATAATGAAATACATGTATTAATGCCAGACACAACTAGCTGAGATGAGAACGCAGAGTTGATCAGTTTTCAAATGATCAACTAGGGAACACTCCTGACAGTCATCCAGATATATTTAGTGAAGAAGGTCTCAGCTGTAGCAACATTCAGCATAGCTACCAGAAGCCCAAATTCAGAGCAGAGTATTTTGTTAACTGTGAAACCCCTTCACCTTGTTTGCCAGCTGTCACCAACACTAATACAACATTTTGGAAGTATCTTAAAGATGACTCACCAGATGAAAGCATTAATAGTTACAAATGCTGAGTCACATACTCTGGAGATAGATTGATTTGATCAAAGAAGACAGTAGTCCAAACATCACAACCAATTATACCATATATAACGTAAAGGCTTAAGTCTGTTGTGGCAACCATTCTGGAAAATATAAACTGTTCCAGCAGAAGGCTTGAGTTTTCTCTGATCTTCACTTCCCAGCTTGTAGTACTTTGCTGGGTGAATCCACCTACTAGTTAGGACACATTTTTCAGCCCCACAGCAAGATCCTGCCTTGGAAAATTCTCAGACTAAAAATTGCTGAAATCATTAATGAACTTACTTTGAACACCTGTATGTTGTTCCTCCTGGGTCCCATTTTTGTTTCTATTTCCTCTTCCAGGCAGGCTCCTTGGGACATAATCAATTAACACCCATTTTATGATATAAAGATTAATTTTGCTTCTGTTGCTAGAAGCCTAATTTTTTTTCTTTGCAACTAATTAGGGGAAAAGCAAGCTAATAATGATAATGACAGTAAATTAGTCAATTACACCCGATCTTCCATGTAGGGCTAGCTATTCGTTTTGTATCCAAGTCTTGAGGAGTTTACTATACTGTGCACTTCAGCCATGACTACAAGCACATCAGAGGCTTGTAAACAAGCCTAGCAAGCTTTGTTAAAATTCTGAAGCCTGCAATGTGAGACACACATTAATCCTCCTGGTGATATTGTTTATACAATGGTTAGAAATGGAGGAGGGGAAAGATATGGTGGTAAAGGATTCTGCCTTTTTTAAAGAAGGTATACCAGTGTTTCAGATGAAATTTAGTTTCTATTATTGTATTCTGCTTATGAAAGCTGCATTCCTAATAGCCTTAGATATGGATACGTCTAGCTGAACTCATTTGCAAAAATGTCTGAATAGGCTAGTATAGGATTCCATTGTGTAAATGGCAATCTGTCCAAGTAATTATACAGGGACAGGGAGAGACAGACTAAAGGACAGAGAAAAGGAAGAGCACTTCTCGCATCCTAAACCCACCACCTTTTATGTCTTCTGCTAGTCACAAATAAGGGGCATGGTGGCCTAGCACTTAAGTCACTGGGTTGCCAACCAGAAGATTTGCAGTTTGAGACCAAAGAACCATGTGAGGGTGTGAGCTCCTGTTCCTGCCCCAGCTCCTGCCAACCTAACAGTTAGAAAGCATGCAAATACAGGTAAATAGTTATTACTTTGGTGGGAAGGTAACTGAGTACTGTGCATTTTGACATATAGTCATGCTGACCGCATGACCACAGTAGATCTTCGGACAGCGCTGGCTCCCTCAGCTAGGAAACTAAGATGAGGACTGTCCCTTAGATCGGACACAACTTTTTACTTTTTTATTTTTTTAGTTGCAAATATCTTAATATCCTAATTGTTAGTACATAACCTGATCTCAAAAATTAAAATAATCCCAAGTTAGAAATAAGGAGTTTATCTCCTTTCTATGATTTAATGGCCCCTCCCATTTTTGGAGGCCAGTATTCAACTGAAAGGAAACAATAGTAGCTCTAAGATTCTGATTATGAAATATTCATAACTATGGTTTAAGAGGCTGGGAGTGATCAGAAAAGAGGAGCATTCTCTCACATGTGTCACAAATGGATTTCTTGTTTCCCAATGGGTCATATTGGTAAAAATTGAACTTTTTCTTTTTCATCCTGCTATCCAAGGAACCTATGATTGACCCCCAAAAAATATGATTCCCCAGGACTATGTTATCTCTCATGACAAAAAAAACAAAACAAAACTTGACTATAATACTGTATTGTGGATTATTGAACCTGAGACTTTAACAACTGTGTCTGATTATGAACCCGCCAAAGTACAGGAAGATAAAACCATTCTATCAATCGCACCATATTGAGCATCTCTCTTGTTCAAACACAAAAAGAACAACAACAAAAAATCCACCATAACTACAATCATATAGCTTCACCACAATCAGTAATTAGAGAACATGCCCTATATAGCCAAAGATCATTACAGATAGAATTGTAACTATATTCTTATCCATCCTATATAAAGCAAAAGTAGGACGCCTCAGATTTATCATGTGCTGCTAAACTTCAGTTTTCAAATGAGTTTATAGCCAAGGTTCATCTACCACATCACAGATAACTTTCTTCTAGGGAAGCAGTATTGTTCAATATGTGTAAAGGCCTGACTTTCCTTCAGACACTAATAATTCTCTTATGATTGTCCATTGGATTGCCTGATAGAATTATTGTATTTTATAATATTTTATATTTTACGATAGCTCATTTTTTATTTTGCCTATTTCCCCAATAGTTATTTTGAGAGGGTATATAAATCAAATAATGTTGAGAGGGTATATAAATCAAACAATTAACTAAATAAATAAAATATGCTTTTTATAATTTGGTACAAGTTTCATGCTTGGGTTATCTCTTACTTTGGGTATTCTTCCAGATAAGTCACAGCATCCTTTTTGTCTTGGTTAACTTCTTATGGAAAATATGGATCAAGCTTTGAAATAGCTTTAGATCTGTTTTCCATCTGCTACACTTTTCTTGTTGGATGGAATGCATCCCTGACTTGTATCCTGGGAATTGACCCTCTGTTTAGCATTCCACCAAAAATATTTCAAGCTAAGTCAGATCCTTACTGTCACACTCATAAGGTCAAGTCAGGAAAGAAAGAAAGAAAGAAAGAAAGAAAGAAAGAAAGAAAAGAGAGAGAGAGAGAGAAAGAAAGAGAGAGAGAGAGAGAGAGAGAGAGAGAGAGAGAGAGAGAAAGAAAGAAAGAAAGAAAGAAAGAAAGAAAGAAAGAAAGAAAGAAAGAAAGAAAGAAAGAAAGGCCCAAACAGAAAGCCTATGAAGATTTTTAGGGTGTTTTTCTTATATTTGTATGAGCAGTAAGAAAAATGCAATTTTATACAAAGTTCCCTACATATCACTGTTTGCAATCTTCCTGAGCTTTCTTTTTCTTATATAAAAATTTGAAGCTCATAAGAAAAATACAATATTTTGTCCAGGGAAAGAAATCCTGTTACATTGCTATGGATTCAGGAATGGCTTTTGCAAGAAACAACATATACATTTTGTCCTGATTCAGCAGAACTATCCTTCTGTTTTTATAGCTGTGTACTTGCAAAGATTTAGGATCTTTTGAGGGACCACCACTTTAAGCGTTCCAAATTTCTACAAAGATCTTCAGCAACCAGATACAGTTTAAAAGAATGGAAGGAAAGGTGATCCAGAAAAGACGGTTTGTTTAGAGTTTGCCCAGTTGAAGAACAGCTTATTCTAAGTTGAGTTGAAGCTTCAGATAGAGTTATGACCCGTCCTTACTGAAACAGAATTATCCTACTTTATCATCTTTGCAGTGGGAGATCTGACTTATAGTTCATACAAAAGCTTTCTGTCTTTTTGACATTACCTATTTGGATTGCAAGTGATATAAAACACTACATACACGTAAGCCACAGTGCAGGTTCAACCCACTTTGTTGTTCCTATTGACTTGAATAAAATGTCCTGTTTCTGATTACTGTATATGAGTTGCACATCTTAACTGATTGCCATAATGAAAGGTATAGGGCTATTACTTTTCTTATAAAGGAGGCATCATACTGTGGATATGAAAAGTTGACACATAGAAACCAATTTGGAATAATATATAAAGTTTATATGTGTATTGCCAGGACCAATATGCCAGAATGTTGCTTGCATTTACCTTCAAGTAGAACAAAGCATTGCAATACATTTTATATAACTGTCATGGTTCCAATAGATGAAACCAATAAACTTCAAGGCAAGAATTCTTCCTTAAAGAACATTTTATTCGGAAACAAAATATCGGCACTCACATAGTTGAACCCAAAACTGAGATTCCCTCCCCCCAGATACAAAGTAACAAGTTGCAATTCCCATCCCACAAATGTTGTCATAAATCACATTCCCCAATTAACTTAAGATTCTGGCTTTTCTCACCAGCCTCTCAGCCTGCCAAATTTTATCAGACCATGTCCTTGAGTTCCCACACTTCTACATTGTTATGGCTAGCTAAACCCTCAAACATTCATCCCATCCCCCTTCTACACCTGAACTCGAAAAGAATAGAAAAGGCACGTTAGAAGCAAAAGTAAAAATGGCTGCTGATTCTCAAGTGTCAGAGTGACGAGATCCATTGTCACAGTGTTGACAATAACTTTATATAAAAGGAAGTCTCACTGCTTCAGTGGAGTTTTTTTTCCCTAAGATCTTTTTCCCAGACTTGCAGTTGAAACAATATATTTGCTGATATCCAGGTATATGGCTATCTTCCAAAATGTGGGTCCTTCTTGAGATTTTGGTCCACAATCCCATAATTGTAACAGGCTGTTGGGAGCTATGGCAGAGTTCTGCAGAGATTTAGATTCAAAGAACAAAGAACAAACTTG
Source organism: Protobothrops mucrosquamatus (assembly GCF_001527695.2). NCBI lineage: Eukaryota > Metazoa > Chordata > Lepidosauria > Squamata > Viperidae > Protobothrops > Protobothrops mucrosquamatus. The sequence continues at coordinate 23,965 of NW_015386561.1, read as the reverse complement.
GTGCATAATTCCCAACATCTATCTGTCCCTATCCCAAGGAGAATCTTAAAGCAGCTGCATCTTTTTTTTTTAGGCCCATGAGGCTGCTCTTTGCCGATGAGAGACCATCCAGGCAAAAGATTCCATTGACCCAGCTCAGGGAAAGCTAGTGCATCTTAGAGCAACTGGATTCTTTGGTGAAAATTTAAAGGGAAAATACTGATACTCTCATCACAATTATATGGTGAATATACAACTGGCTCTTCCCCCAAGTGCTGAGGTAGAGTGATGGGGACTTATAGATGGTTGTGGAGGCATCCTAGGATAGGGTCCATGACAATTCGCCACAGCCAAGTCGCCACAGTCAACTCATAATGGCCAACTTGCTGTGGGACAACTTGCCATGGGACAATTTGCTGCAGGACAAGAGTTACACTAATATTGAAAAAATAGTGCAATAGAATCATTAAAGAAAGGATGCCAAAGGAGGGACAAAATAAAGTGGGAAGGATAGATATTAAAATATTTTTAATTATTTTAAATAATTCAATTTAATGGTTGAATTATCCTGCAGCAAGTTGTCCCGTGGCAAGTTGGCTGTGGTGAGTTGTCCCATCCCGCCCAGGATAATGACTGAGGTTTTTAGTATGGCATTTATGTTTTGCAATCTTATTGTTATGAGTCTGTCAGAGTTGTGCTCTTGGATAAATAAACAAAACAGAATTGGGAAATGTGTAGAGAATGTCATAAAAGTTACTAACATTTTTATCCCAACTTCTATTGAATCTCTGTTCTGGGGCAAATTTGGTTGTCAATATGTTATTCTGAGGATCAAAGACAGCATTTACTTGAATACTAGTAGCTAGAAAACAATGAAGGTAGATGGATTTTTCTCTTCTTGACTTCCCCTGGATTTCCCATTGGCAGCTAGATGGTCCTTACGTACCTAGGTTAACATATTATATTATTTTAGGGAATCTCTTGAAATCTGGGAATACAAAAATAAAACATTTCTATTACAGGCCCTGGGATGGGATATTTTATTTCATTTAAGGCATGAAGAGGACCTCAAACAATTTATTTATTTATTTTTATCTTTGTGTTGCATTTAGGGAATTTTGAAGAGAGATTAAGAGCCAGAATGGGTTCTTTAAACATAAGCTTTTCCCTTAACATCCCACTTCCAAATTTTGTCCCTTAATCTCCCACTTCGTAGATACATATACACACAAAAAAAGAAATAAAGAACATTTTTGCCCCTGCCCACTCTGATGATGTCATAACTCTAGAGCCCAAGTAAGACTCAAAGGCCAAAAGCAATTGCTTGCTTACTGTCATTTTTAGAAGTATCATACATCTGGATATGTGTTATATTCTATACTATCAGAATGAAAGAAATCAAAAATAAATAAATAAAAGGGAAAAATGCCAATGAAATGTCACCTTTTCCGAGGATATACTTTCAGTTCTGGCTGGTACAAATCCTGTAGAGTTTAGGAAGTGATAAGTCTTCTGCCATACCTCCTTTTCTAGCTCACATATTATTGCTCTGTTTGCCAAGAAAAATGAAGTTTCATGAACTGATTTCTTAGAACGAGCTACTTGCATTGGGTTGGATCCAAAGCTTTCATTTTATGAGCAATGGAAACCTTAGTGACAGTTGCTATAAAGATTTCCAGGAGTGAAATATCATTTGCTAATCAGAAAGTGAGCTAGGCACAATTAAAATTGTCAATCAATACTGTTTGCATTTTAGAATTTGTCATTTTAAAAAAATCAGATAGTGTGGTTATAGTATAGTCCTATAGATTTTGCAGATTTTATTCACCCCCTTTGAAATCTTTTTTCTTTAATATTTATATCTACAGTAATATTTATCCCTTAACAGACTACAAAGAAAGTTTAAATTTATAGTTTTACTATAAATAGGCAGATACCCAACAGTAATGCTTAGTTCAGTTAGTTTAGATCCTGCACCTTATGGATCAATTACTTTTTTCTATTTCAATAAGAAATCAATTACCAGTAGCTTTCTTTTGCTCACTTAAATTAGGTGCATGTAAGAGCTTAAAGAATAATTTTTGCCTTGGAGGTGTTTGTATGTGTGGAATGTATTAGATTTGCTGTAGCTCAGACTAGTGTTTGCTTGGCTGTATTATGCTAACACACAGCACTTTGAGAAATGCCAAAAAGGCACTTAAACTTAGGAATGAGATCCATTATATCTTCGTTCTGTTTTTCTACTTACAGGGTGACAATTTTAATGCATGTTTTATTTTATACTCTAGTTGCAGATGAATTTTCTAAAGATATTGTAAGGATAGAAGATGTGCTGTTAATTTTTAATTCAGCATGTGATTAAGTCCCAAAGGATAAATACATTGCTGGTGAACCATTCAACATAAAATTAAGTTAGCACTTTGGCATAATTTAAATCTAAGAAAAACTCGGGATAAATGTAGCAACAATTAAGAATGAAAAAATGGTGTTACTTTCATCAAAGTTTAGTTTATATTTTGAAGCCCTTACATAACACCACAGCCTATTTTGTGTCTTTCTATATCTACATAAACATTAAAGGTGGAATTTGTATCTGTATCAATTTGGAATAAATTTCTTTACTCAAGATATAAGATCACCAATCTAGTTATCCTCCAACCTTCTTAGGAATGGCTGGGTTGCCTGGAAATAAAAAAATCAAATGGAAGAAATCCAGACTGGGGTATGTCAGACTGCAATCAATAATTTTAGTTTTAAGAGGGGAAAAATGGTTTTGATGTGGATGAGCAATGGAAGGTCCAGTAACAAGTCACCGAAATAATGTTTTGTAATTCATTAATCTACTCTTCTATATCAGAAGTAGATGCTATGAATTTTCAATTGGATATTATCAAGGCTCTGAAAATATCTTATTCATCCCAGTTTTATATTGAGGCAGAAAGAAATCATCTTTGCATGCAAGACAAATGCCTTGTTATTTAAAATAAAATAAAACAAAGACTGAAACTTTGTATATTGATATTCTGCTCCAAATGTTATTCTTCCATCAGCTTCTACTAGAATATGCTTTTTAAAGAATCCATCACTATGGCAACCATTTCCTTCACACATTTTAGCATAAGATTATATGGATGATTCTTTTTAAAAAATACAGTATTTGGGAAACAGTATAACATGCTACTCCTATCTAAACAGAAAACTGTACTTTGATACTATATGTTCCAAATAATAAACAAGAAGTAACTGGTCATTCATGATTTCCATCACTCAAGCTCCATTCCTTAGCCAAAGTCTGTTTCCAACATGGAAAATATCCCATTTATTTCAGACAAATATGTGTATTAATAATGTAGCCACATATTTACCATTGTTGGAAGATTTTTTTCAAAAGCTACATATTCCATGTTATTGCTTTAGTAACAGTCTGTTTCTTAGAACTGGACAGTAAAACTATATTACTACATTAAAATACCTCTTGATCATGAAAAAAAATGATTAATGAGGCAACCTAGAAGAAATACTTTGAACCCAAGGTCATCTATACCTGAGGTGAAATTATTATAGAATTATACTAATTTTATATTAAAAAGTATTTGGTGGCAAGAAAACTGCAGGGATTTGTTCAAGCAGTCCTCACACTTACGACTGTCACAGTGATGTGATCACTATTTGCATGCTTCATTATCACTTCTCAGCAAGCAGTGTCAATGGAGAAGTAAAATTACAAGTCATGGTCACATGATGTCTCATTTAATGACCATGCCACTTAGTGATAGAGTGATCAGTCAATCAAAGAGATTTGGAGTTTTACTTCTACCTTTATTTCCCCTAATAAGTGATTTCTTCTCAAATGTCCAACTTTTAGAAAAGACATCTGGATGGAAAATTTTGGTGTAGTTATTGGAAATGCAAATAAAATTCCATGACCCCAGAAAGCCTTTATGTATCTACCAGACTCCCTCCCTCCACTATTAAACATCCAAAATAAGGCAGCATTTAGCTTGGGAAATCTGTGTTTTAGGAAATATGATTTAAACAAGACTATTTTCAAGTTTTCAGGAAGCTTTATTTAATTAGTTTATTAAACTAATTAGTTCATTAGTTAGTTTATCAGGGGACTAGGGACTAAAACATATAAGGAACGGTTGCTGGAATTGGGTATGTCTAGTCTAATGAAGAGAAGGACGAGGGAGGACATGATAGCAGTGTTCCAATATCTCAGGGGCTGCCACAAAGAAGAGGGAGTCAAGCTATGCTCCAAAGCACCTGAAGGCAGGACAAGAAGCAATGGATGGAAACTAATCAAGGAGAGAAGCATAGTTAGAACAATTAATCAGTGGAACAGCTTGCCTCCAGAAGTTGTGAATGCACCAACACTGGAAGTTTTTAAGAAGAGATTGGACAACCATTTCAGGTTTCCTGCCTAAGCAGGGGATTTTAGGTTTCCTGCCTAAGCAGGGGATTGGACTAGAAGACCTCCAAGGTCCCTTCCAACTCTGTTATTCTAATTCTAGTTTTATTTAGTTATTTATTTATTCTCCTTTATTTAATTTCCACATAATATGACAATTATTCTCAGCATCTATTTGTTTTTTTCCACCTTCACCTTACAGAGAAAAAATATTCCAGCCAAAAAATTATGGGGATAACAGGTTGGAAAAACTTTTTTTCATTCAGTTGTGTCCAATTTTCAGAGACTGTCTAGATAGGTCCCTGCAGTTTACTTGACAAGGGTTTTTTTCTCCCCCAGAAGTGGTTTGCAATTGCTTCCTTCCTAGGGCTGAAAAAAAATGACTGGGCCAGCTGGGTTTGCCCAAGGCGGGATTAGAACTAGACTCCCAGTTTCTAGTCTGATGCCTTAACCACTACACCAAACTGGCTATCGGAAAACCATTATAATAAAACTTTATAATAGTTTATGTGGAAACTGATGCAGTTTTTAGAAATCATGTATTATGGTAAAATAACTTGTGTAAGATAGATGTATTTCAATCCATAATGTATTCTTAGATAATTGCAGTGTGATGCTTCATAAAATTCTTGGCAGTAGAGTTGTTTAAGCTGCAACAGATGTGCTAGCTTGAGTAATAAATGTCCATATTATTATCCGTAAAGGCAGATGAAGTTCAAATAATCACAATGAAGTTAAAAGTGAACAGACAGCATTTAATTAATTTCTGATGCCAATAGGTGCTTTGTACCATATTTCAAGACAAATTCCAGATATGAATGAATATTGTCACTTAAAGTGTACTTCAACATAACTATCCTTCAGTTGTTATACAGGTTTTTAACAGTTGAATCGGTGATTCATGAGGACTTAATTCTGGTGCTTTGAGTCTCCAGATCCTGTCACAGAAGTACCATTCCTAGAGTTTTCTTGGGATAAAGTGTTAAGTATAATAAAAGAATTTCCAACAGAACTGAAAGCAAGAGATGCTAAATTTGTACTATGGAGCATTGTTGGCAAGTCCTATTTTTTGAGTTTCACTAAAGCAAAGAACAGGTGGAAAAGATTTATTAAATTATACCTTGGTTCTATATATTGTAGGTTCCATTTACCTCAAGGAATTTTATCCATGTCTATGAAATCATTAAGATATCAGAGGAGGTCCTGCTGCATTTGTTAAAATTAGCAGGGCTTTTTTTCTCATAGAACACCCAGAACAGAGTTCTGGCACCTTTTTTGGATGGAACCTTGTAGGGTAGGCAAGTTCGGGTTGTATGACGTGTGTGAGTTCCGGCACCATTTTTTTTTTTTAGAAAAAAAGCACTGAAAATTAGCATAGTGCCATGTTGAGATTAGCAAAATGTAAGCTCTCTCTATAGGGGCACCTGCACTTTAAAGTCTTCTTCTTCTCTCTTTAAATCCATGAGATTCCACTGTTAAATCTTTAAGGTACTCATGGAAGGATCAATTACATTTCCTGGGTCTTTATTATGGGAATATTGTAGCAGAATAGTTCTGTTTTAATTTTATTTTCTTCCTCCTTCCTTGAACTATTTAATGAATAGATCTAATATTATTGCTTTCCTTACCTTGATGTACTAGAGAGGCTCATTATCTTTATAGTTATATATTCATTTAATTACAATAAATATAATTTATTATATTTAATAATTTAAATGTAAAACACTTGTGGAGTTATCTTTACTGAGAAAGACAAAAAAGAAGAAATGAAGCTGTGGCTAATCCATATTATAAGGACAAGTTGACCTCCATAGATAGAGAGAAGCCAAGCCACTTAGGACTGTCAGAATCTAACCTGGGAGAATGTATGTTAAGTCTATTATAATGTATGTTAAGAGAATGATCTGTACATATTTTGATTAGTTAGTTGTCAACCCTTTGAAGTAGTCTAGACAAGAAGCCAATACCATGAATACCAACACTACCCTTAATTGTAAGGTTGCGATACAGAATATTGGAAGTGCCCCTTGTCTTTACTTTCTAGGCAACTAGGGAAGGTCTCTTCTAAAATACTTTCCAGAACCCCATTTCTTTGGTCATGTGAAAAGGTCAGCTCTTCTTTTCATCTCAAGGATATTCCCACAAATCATTTCTGTTCATTAAATGATCACACCCCAGATTTGAAGACCCTCCTGTAGTTACTGCAAAAAGTGTCAAAGTGTAAAATGTTTATAATTACGTGATTGTATGACCAGACCAAAGCTGAATGGAAATCTGGATACTTAACAGCACCAGCAGTAAAACAGGAATTACTTGGTATCTGGGATAAGCAGATGTTATTATTTTATTATTATGTATGGAACATCTGCAGTTATATTTACAGTTTAAGACTGGTGAAAATTTAATAATTCAAGTCCTAATCTGCTATGGGTACAAGTGCACTATTTCTCCCTTATTGTACAGCTGCTATATTCATGAGAAGGCCACAAGACTTACCTCTCACAGTCTCCTCATGAGGAACAGCTGTTCAGAATGCAAGTGGGCAATCTCTCTGACTCTCCTTTATCTAGAAAGACCAGAAACCACCCCTGGCCACTGTTCACTGTTGCAGCACCATGTCTGTTCCTTCAGAGACATCTGATCATCACTCTTGAGCCACCATTATAGCAAATCTGATACATTTGTCCGTGTTCAAAATTATGGCAAGGAGCAGGATATTCAAGGGAAAAGGGGGCAAATATTTTTTAATACAGGCATAAAAGAGTTGCAATCTGGTACCAAAGGACACACAAGGAAGAATGCCAATGAATCCAAGATCTTTTGTTAAAAAGAAATGCACTCCTGAAGGTTAGCCAACAATATTAACATTGAGATTGCTGAGATTGTAAAGTACTGAAGGAACTGAACAAACCACTGAGCACACCCAATCAAATTGTATCATTTTAGTGACACACAATTCTTGATTAAAAAGAAAAACAGATTAAATTTAAAAGCCTTGAAACAACAAAACATTTGAGTTCCTTGTACAGAATTCCTCCATATCTGTTATAAATGTACAACATGCCTTTGTACTCAGTAGTCTGGAGCAGAAAAGGTCAAGAACATACAAAGACAACCCTCCGGAGCATTTATGTCCCATAACCAACCAACCAAACCGAGGTCAGCTAAGCTCAACATCTCATCTGAATATTCACATAAATTCTTCAATAATTTACCTAAGTAAGGTCAAGTTTCATCAACCCTTCTGTACAAGAGCCTGATCCAAATCTTTGGATATCTGTTTTTTTCTGCAAAATCCAAAGTTTCATTAGAAAGTTAAGAACCTTTGATCCTTGATTTTAAGGCAGTGGTGGCAAACCTATGGCATGGGTGCCAGAGGCGGCACTCAGAGCCCTCTCTGTGGGCACGTGCGCCATCGCCCCAGTCCTAGGCCTTCAGCTGGGTTTTATAAAACCTTTTCGCTTTAGGCCTCCGCCGCCATGTCCCCCCAAAAAAGGTTCAATCAATTAGTAAATTTCAACTTCTTGCAGGAAAAAAAAAAGATCTCGCAAAGTTGGAATTGATTGATTGAACTTTTTAATCCCACCCAGTCTGCTGTTACCACTGCAGCCACACCCACCCGGCACCCGACGATGCATAAGTGGGTTTTGGGTTGCAGTTTGGGCACTCGGTCTCTAAAAGGTTCGCCATCACTGTTTTAAGGGAACCAAAACTGAATGCAGTCAAATGTATATTTTAAACTTCAAAAAAACGTGTTAATAAAGTCAGGACAATAATAAACAGGATTTCATGGCTGGAAGAGCAAATGGGGAAAAGAGAAAAAAGTAATTCAGATAAGTGGGAGTTTATAAAAAAAGGAAAGGCCTAAAACATATTGATCAAAGAATTCCAATAAGGGATAAAATAGAAGAATGCAGAAGAAGCCAATTCATGGGAAACTTAATGAGGATCTGAAAATAAGAAAGGATATACAAGGAGGTGGATGGTTTGATGGATTTGTCACCAAAGACAGAGGTTTACAGGTAGCTCTGAATTGTAGAAAGCCAATGATGAGCTAAATGAAGAATACCAGGAAAAATGAAAAGGGTTTCTCCAGATATGTTCTTATTACCATTAAGACAAAAGTAATTAGCTGCTTCAGGAAGACAGCAAAATGCTAGCTAGTAACAAGGAAAGAAGAGTTACTGTAATCAGGAGATTAGAAATAAAAATTCATGAAAAAATCTTAAAGGAATTGGAACTCTTTAGCCTTACAAATAGTTTGGTGTAGTTGTTGGCCTAGAAACCAGGATACTGAGTTTTAGTCCTGTTTTAGGCATGAAAAATTAGCTGGATGACTTTGGGCCAGTCAATCTCTCTCAGTCCAATTAAACACACAAGGTTGTATTTGTGGGGAAAATAGGAAATAGAAAATAGGAGAAGAAAAGAATATAGGTATCTTTGCCACTTCGAAAAAAGAGCAGGATAAAAATCTAACACCCCCCCCCAGTGCTAACTTATTTATTTATCAAATTTATATGTTGCTCATATCATGGTGTGAGGCAACACTCTTTATAACTCTCTTGTTCCAGAGTACAGGACACAGAATTATGAATCTAAGTTACAAGAAGGTAAATCTTGATTGCAAATAAACTTCCTTTTGCAGAATACTTTCGAGCAGCAATAAAGAGCCATTATACGTTAATTTAGATGCTTGATTCTTCAACAAATAATTGGATTTGATGGCCTAGATGGATTCTTCCAACTCTATAATTCTGATACAACCAACAGTTTTTTTCACTGTTAGAGCTGTCCCAAAGTTGAACTCCCTTATACTGGTCTGTTAGGGAATATTTTGTTGTCAAACATTCCAAAATGCTATGAGATCTGGCAACACTTATTCCCATCTCCTGAAGACTCATGTGCAGTTCAGATTTAAATTAGGTCATCGAAGAACATCTTCCAAATGATCATACTTGTGATTAAAAACAGAGCCATAATCAGAATCTGTTGTTTATCATCCTTCCAATTGTTATTTATGTACAGATTTCACATCTTCAAGTCGAAATGGTCAGCTAAACTGCTGTAATCATAAAAAGAGAGAGCCTGCAGGGAGTGGAAGGAAGTTGTATTTGGCTCCCTATGAACACCTGTGTGTGTGTGTGTGTGTGTGTGTGTGTGTGTGTGTGTGTGTGCCTTCCTTCCTTCTCAGCAGCTGCAGGACATAAGAAAACTAAACTCCAAGCATTGATTGATCCTGTTCCTCTTTGGATCAGAAAATGAATCCAGATGGCTTAAACATTCCTCCAGGAAACTGATCTGATCTGTTATGTACATCTTCTATATACTACTCAAACACAATGAACAAAGAACAGTGTCCTGTATAAGAAGCACAACTCTGCTAGTTATGATGACTTTCTGTATGAGATCCCTTGCCCTGGTTTGGGATGCCGTCAAACATAACTTTGTTATGATGGTATTGGATCATGATATCATAGTTCATGACAGATGTGTAATCCTGTAAATAGCAATCAAGCACAAACTTTGGAAAGGGTTGCCTTAAGATATTGGCTACAATAATTGAAAAGAGGATATGAAGAAAAGGAATTCTGCAAGTCCTAGTTCTCTAGAAATAGGAATATATTAAATAGTACGGTCATGGCATTCTGGAACAGCAAGTGTTTCTGAATATATTTCAAAAGAAGACTTCAAAAAGTATACCTTCACAAATGTTATTTTTATTAATGTTGTACACATTTTGCTCTGAAAAGTGTACTTTGTGTACAATTTCCTTTAAATTTTTCACTTTTGACATCTTTTACCAAAACCTTGTTTTTAAATAGTTTGATGTAAATTACCTCATTTTATAGCATTTCAGTTGTTATGTTATTTTTCCTGCAAACTCTATCACAAATTAAGAGAAATCCAGAAAGCAAGGAATGTTTGCATTTCAATCCATGTATTAGTCCAGAAGCGCATATTATATAAAGTCACTTAAAGGTACAAATTGAACAAGATTCTTTGGTATACCTTCATGAAACAGGACTTTGCTACTTAGATCACCAGTCTGCAGATGTTGTTCCTAGGGAGATATATCTGACCTTATATTTTTCTGGCAAGGATTTTCTTCTTTACTTCATCTTTTACCACTTCTGGTGTTTAACAAAATTCTGGTTCTTGCTCTTCTGGCAGCCTCAACTATTGTTAATTGATGTTGTTGCTGTTGTAATGTATCTTTGATGTTGTCTTTCCATCTTCTTTGACCTCCTTCTCTTTTTGTATATGCCTTGTACAGTATGGAATCCCAAGACATCCTCTCCAGGTGAACAAATCACTTTATTTACTGTTTTTGTATGTAGTTTAGGATTGGTTCTATGCCAATTCTTTTCTTATGGTCTCATTTCTGATTTTATTTCTTTTGGTCACTCCAGCAGCTTTTCTCAAACATCTTATTTCCATGGTGACTAACTTTTGTTTCTATTTTGATTGTGTCCATGTTTGGCACTGGTAAGATAGGGTAAGAGTGGGGTGGGGATGAATATGCTTTGAATGAGATGCTTCTTTGTGCTATATGGCAAGGATAATTTTATTTAATCAAGCATTCAAGCATGCCATCTTGGATGATTTTAACTTACCATTTTCCTTACTGGCTTCAGTTGGCTTGTTAGCTTTGTTGACTTTTTCTTCTATGGAAAAATTGGCTGTGTTGGCTTTTTCTTCCATGAAAAATCTAGCAAGAAAGATCAACCCTGGTTAATATTTTCTCAGAGGATTATCTGGGAAATATAGGTCAGTAAACTAGACTAGGAACCCAAATGCCATTGTTCTACATTGTAGCTAAAAAAAACCTGCAGAGATGGCTCTGTGTAAGTCAAGGCGATGCAATATCACCTATCCTTTTCTTAGCCTGCCTTGAAGAAGTAATTTCGCAAACTAGAGTGGACAAAAGATGGAATACAAAATCAATGGTGCTTATTTAAATCACTTAAGATTTGCACATCTCTTCTCAGAAAACCCAGAAGTGCTACAAAGACACATTCTAGACCTGCACAAAGCAGAAAAATCATGCAGCTTAAAAATAAACCTGAAAAAGAGCCAGGTTATGTTTCATAAATTCACCAAAGAAAGAAATTTGTTTATATCTGAGAAGAAGTAGAGGTTGTAGACCACTACATATACATTGGACAACAGATCTCAATGGAAGGTGATACAATAAAGGAAATGGAATGGCATGTTAAATGTAGTTGGCAGGCATTCAGCAAGCTAATCATAATTTTCAAGAACAACCTCCCCTTATGCCTGAAGACAAAGGTTTTCAATCAATGTGTGCTGCCTGCTCTAACATATGCCAATGACACATGGACACTCAACCTCACAATCGGTGCAAAAGCTAAGAGAGCCATGGAAAGATACAGGCTTGGCATTACAAGGCAAGATAGAAAGATATGCACATAGATTAAAGAACAAACAAAAATATACAATATCATCATCAATAATAATAATAATAATAATAATAATAATAATAATAATAATAATAATAATAATAATAATAATAATAATAATAAAGTTGGAAGGGACCTTGTAGTCATCTAGTCCAACCCCCTGCTCAGGCAGGAAACCCTATACCATTTCAGACAAATGGCTGTCCAGTCTCTTCTTAAAAACTTCCAGTGTTGGAGCATTCACCACTTCTGGAGGCAGGTTGTTCCACTGGTTAATTGTTTTAACTGTCAGGAAGTTTTTCCTTAGTTCTAGGTTGCTTCTCTCCTTGATTAGTTTCCATCCATTGCTTCTTGTCCTGCCTTCAGGCGCCTTGGAAAATAGCTTGACTCCCTCTTCTTTGTGGCAGCCCCTGAGATATTGGAACACTGCTATCATGTCCCCCCTCGTCCTTCTCTTCATTAAACTAGACATGCCCAATTCCATCAACCTTTCCTTATATGTTTTAACCTCCAGTCCCCTAATCATCTTTGTTGCTCTTCTCTGTACTCTTTCTAGAGTCTCAGCATCTTTCTTTCATCGTGGTGACCAAAAATGGATGCAGTACTCCAGGTGTGGCCTTACCAAGGCATTGTAAAGTGGTATTAAGAGAGTAAAAGAACTGAAATAGAAATGGGCTGGTCACATAGCAAGAAGAACTGATGGTAGGTGGATCAAAGCAGTAATATAATGGAATCCACTTGGTAAAAACGTCCACAGAAAAGAACTAAAACAAGATGGATTGACAACATCAGCAAATATTGCAGGCCCAGTTGGGAAAAGAAAGCTCAGTATTGTATTGGTTGGAAACATGCGAAAGAGGTCTTCATCTTGCAGTGGATAGACAATGGCTAAAGTGTTGAAGTCTTCAGAGGTTGTGTTTGACTTGAACAAATCTTGGCTATAGTATGTGTTTTGACTTAAATGTCCTCTATCCACTTTCATTTGATACCCTTTAATGAATTCAGGAGCTGCTCTGGGATATTTGTTGACTAGAAAAATGGCATAATACCACCAACAAATACATTAAGATATTATTATCTTAAGTGACTTCAGTTAAGCAAACATTTCTTATATTGCTTAATAGATTAGAAATAAACAAGGAACTGAGAACCAGCCCATGTAAAACAAGCATTTCACATTTTATTTGAAGATTGTTTTTATTTGCTAAATAAAAAGTATTTAAACATTATTGGTTTAACTATGACTATGTAAATAACCTTTGTTATTCATAAATCAGAATACTAAATACTAAATCTTCATCAGCTACCCTTTAATGTAATGGCAAAAGTAGTCACAGCGAAATATAACAGGAAATTTATGCCACGTGTTCTTTACTGAATTCTTTTCTTTTTTTAAAAAAAATCCTGTTTATGACATACCAAGTCTGTTCTGTTCCCCAAACCCTAACAGAGAAAGAAAATAGGATGTTGTCTTTGTGTGACATAGCCCTTCAAGCCATAGTGGTAATTCAGATAAATACATTTCTTTCACCCACACATGCTAAAACAAGCCTCTTAGTTATCACTCAAGTCACATGTTGTCACATGGTAACTATACTATTTGCTATTTCTATTAACTTTTAGCAACCATATCTTTAAATAAGGGGGAACTTAGTATCCTACACTTCACACTAGGAGCCAATATTTCATTTCAGTTGTTTGATGTATTGGTTATGCTCCCTTTTTTTCCTGAAATTCAAAGCATGTACTTTCAGTCTCATGCTTCAGGGTTCCTATCCTGGCCTTTTTTTTTTATTATTGCCTTTTGCAATCACCGAGATGCTTCTAAAAAACAACAAAACAAAAGGCAAAATGGAAAAATGGGAAAAAAGCAGGGAAAAAGTGAAGGAGCCTAAATAAATCAACATATCAGAATGAAGTTGAAGTATGCTCTACTAAACCATTTGAACTGTGCAGAGTAGGACTCACAAGTCAGCCCTGCAACCTCTATCCTTTTGACCTAAAGGCCTCATTGTCTCAGTTTCAGTCTTTGCTGTGTTAAGTGGCAAGGAAGAGAAAGAGAAAGAGAAAGAGAAAGAGAAAGAGAAAGAGAAAGAGAAAGAGAAAGAGAAAGAGAAAGAGAAAGAGAAAGAGAAAGAGAAAGAGAAAGAGAAAGAGAATAGATCAGACATGTCAAACATCACGTGACATTGCGCAATGTATCGGGACGGTTTTGCTATTGCCGGCAATGGGGTGGGCGCAGCTTCTATGTGACACATCCGGCCCACGGGCCAGCAGTTTGACACCCCTAGAATAGATAGATATAGACATATACTGTATGAGAGATGAGAGACACAGAGACAGAGAGATTTATAAATAGTTTTAAAAAAAAATAAATAAGGAAAAACCCAGCATATATCTCCACCTTTCTAAAAGATACGCAAGATAGAAATATAACAATTATTATCACTGGGCTGTAGCTAGGGTTCTACACTGAGTACAGTTCTTAATGCATGGACTTCTTCATGCCTTACTTGTGCATTTTATAGTGCCTTGATTCTTCTGGCAACTGACTTTTGCTAACCACTTTCTCTGTACATGAGTTGTAATCCCGTGACAATTTTAAAAAATCAGTAAGCAGCTTTCAGAACATTTTGACCAAAACATTCTCTGTGAAGCAAAAAGTACATTTGATGCCACCAATTAGGATCAGTTTATCATTTCTAAATGTTCTCAGGCACTTAGCTGACATTTTGGAAGCTTCAAAAGGTAGTATCACTGCATTCAAATGATAATGTACAATTAAGGGGAAATTATAATCTCCTACTAAATAGATATGTCTAGCTTGGCACAATATTCATATCTGTGAACGGATGAGACCAAAAGATGGTAATGTTTGAACACTACTGCAATCTAAATCTGCTTCAATTGATTATGATCTCTTCGCAATCATTCATGCTATATTATAAGGCAGCATTTATTTTACAGGGCAACAAAGCATTGTTTTCATATTATTTCTGAAGTAATTACCAATACTCTGTTCTCAAATAAAGTATGAATAAACATTTCAAACTGCAGACCTATACTCCTCTGTCAGTTTCAGCTGAATGGATTTGGTTTAACAGCATCACATCTTACATAAAATATTTTTATGAGAACTGTGCATCTTGCACACTTCCCTGTAAAATATATACTAGCTTATAATACAGCATGAATATATCTCATACAAGCAGTCCCCAATTTACAAATGGTTGCATAGTGACTGAAGTTGCGATAGCACTCCAAAAATACTGTGAGCTGGTTCTGAAGTTAAGATGCTGTCCGTCCCTGAAGTCAGATGAACAGATGCTCAGTAATTGACCTGCATTTATGATCATTTGAGATACCTTGTGGTCATCTGTCCCTGAATTATGACATTTTTTTCTGGAAACCAGTGTTACTTCACCATTTGCTTTATGATTACTGTGTTTGAAAAAAAAGGTCATAAAATCTATTCCAGCCACATGATGATCTTCTTTTTGACCATCACAATTTACAACGGTTAACACCAGGCCGTAGCATGCCAGCAACCGGGTCACACAAACAAGCAAAGTGAAATCCATGGGATGCAGGCAGCACAGAAAACCTCGCCCCCTCCGGTCCACGGAAAAAATCTCTCTCTACGTAACCGGTCCCTGGTGCCCAAAAGGTTGGGGACCTCTACTCTATTGGCTTCCTTTTCCTTCTAGTTCCTGGACATTGTCATCCAGTGCTATTGAAATCAAACTCTTCCCCATATCCTCATAACTGGATTTGCTCAATAACACATTAAGCCCATCACATACACATACACCTCTAATCAATGTTAAAGCTAAGTTTGGTATGCCATGCCAATGCAGAGATTGCATTTATTATTTTTCAACTGCATTCTGTGAACACCACCAATATGTTTGCATTATTATAGTTATTTTCATACACTTTTTCAAATGTGTTAGTGAATTCAGACTCAGAAGAAATGCTAATATGGGGCTATACTGGATAGTAGAGTTCAAGCTTTTAAACAGATCCAAGTTTCCTACTAAATTTTCACTGAATCACAACTCTGTCATTCCTTTGAACTATTCATCTTTATTCTTTTGTTAACTCTCCATTTAAAATAGTTTCACATATCATTTATATATCCATTCCCTTGTCATCCATCTTTCATTATTTCATTACAATTATTTCCAAATGTTCTTCCATTACTGTTTTGAATCTCCAGAGATTTTTGGCTGAATAAAGCTAACTCTGGTTCTCCAGGACCAAATTTTTCATGACTTCCATACAATATTTCAGTAATCTTTCCAAAGCCTCTAGAATGAAAATAATGAGAATTTGTCTGTTCTGAGCTATGAATTAACTATTCAGACAAACTATTTCTTTGATAGATCTTTTTGCTTTTCTATTCCTTTCAACTTAAATAAAATTTCTAAAATTAATTCTACAACTGTATTTTTGCTGCTGCATTTTGTTCCTTGAATCTTTTTTCCCTTTTTTCCTCCTCAGTGTTACTGAAATATATCCTATTGAATAAAACATTTTAAAAAGCACATTGGAAGCTATATAATAAGATTCTTTTTATGCAAAGTGTTACTAGTCACCACAGTGAATAATAAATACATTTTGCACAATAATGTCATTTTGTACAATGAATAAATTTCTGCACAAAAATATTGTGATAAGCAGTTGAACACCCAATCATCTTAAGAACACTTCTATACATGAAAAGGCAAGTATACTTAGATCTAATATTCTTTAGAAAAAAATAATAATGAGGAAAGGGCTTAGAAAGGGCTGTAAAGCCCTGTAAAGTGCTATATAAATCTAAGTGCTATTGCTATTGCTATTAATTCCTATGAAATATTTCACACAGATAGCTAAGTAAATGATTTGTCAGGTTAAATTATTTTAGGTTAAAGAGCCTTGAATATTTTTGGCCAGATTGTGATTACTTTATGAAGAAGGCACTCTTCATTTCTTTAACAAATCAGATTTTCAACTACATCATATCTTTTATTTTAACATGTACATATTTTGGAATGAGACTTATTGCAATTTATTTATTTCCATTTGGAGAACAAATATATAACACTTGAAATCTGGCCAAGTTTTAGGCCTAGGTGTACTAAACCAGATCTTCATTTTCTGCTTTGAAAGCAGATAAAGATGTTTGGTTATTAGTGGGTAAGTAGTTATATTTTGATTATATTTTGATTCCAAATCATTTGAGAAGTTGATGCTTTGGAATAACTCCAGTTGAAATGCAGCAGGAAAGAAGTTCTGTTGGAATGTTTGGGCTAAATAAGAGACTAATACTGAATCCTTTAAAATTAGGGCTAGGGAATTCTGGGAGTTGAAATTCACACATCTTCAAGTTGCTGAAGCTGAGAAACACTTGGATTTGACTTACCTTTAATATATACTGGGCAATATATAACAACTAAAATATGTACTAATGAAACACAATGGCCCAAATGATTTGGCAGTTCCATGGCGCCTCCAATTTGAACCTCTTTAAAAGATGTTGTGCTTGAATTGAATACCCTTGATCTGTGGAAAGACGAAGTAGAATATTTAGTTTGGAAAATGAATATAAAAAAGCATAAAATACACTTCCTGTGATTTAAACATGAAATCAATTCATTAGAAACTATGTCCATATTAATGCCTAAAAAAGAAATTGACATTAGATTTTTTTATTTCAACAGTGTAAGAAATGTGGGGTTTTTTAATTGACATGATTTATTCCATTTCTGCTATAGCTTTGTTTTGATTTGACAGCAATATGTAACATATATAAAGTTATATGTATATGACTTTGGAAGAAATATTATATTTAGGGATCACATCGGATGTTTTTGTATTGACAGCTGAATTATATCCCTAAAACATGTACTATGCTATTACTTTATCATTTTATGTATAACTGGCTCTGTTGAGTCTGGGCTAGACCAAAAGGGACAAGGAAAGAAAATGCCCCTCCTGATTTTAAATATGGATCCAAAATATGAGTTTGTTATCTATTTTTTGAGATTCTAAAAATGAACAAAAGGCATGGTACATTGCTCTCTAACTTAGATTTAAAGATAAACTAGTAAATTAATTCCACATATATTTATACTTATTATGTGTGCCTCTTTCTTTATATTTAAGGTTTTATGTTTGCAGGTGTTAGTTGAGTTTTTTTCTTCACTATATAACTGTTACCTTCCCCCAAACACCAGAAGCTCATGAGGTGATTTTGGGCTACTCATTTCTCTCAACCCAACCTATCACACAGGTTGTTGTTGTGGAAAAACATGGACGATGAGAATATTATGTCTTGAACTCCTGAACAAAAGAAAGGATGTAATCTGAGAACAAATAACTTTTCTTTTGGAAGGTATTTATGTCTTGAAAAAATAAGAACATTAATATATGATCTGTACAGCTACATGAAAATATTTTTGTCTAGTATTGTATTTCTATGCTGTCCAAATACAATTCACACATTTGTCAATGAGGCATATACAGAAAACATGAATAAATTAAAAAGAAAGATAAATGCTTATGCACAAAAAAAGCCATTTCCAGGAGACAGAGAAAAGAATCACTGTCATATGGAAAATAGGAATAATAGTGTAAAATAACCCCAAGGTACAGATTCATAAAATCAGGATGAAAGAAGAACAGAATGTTGAGTTTTTGTAAGAATTTTATAAAAAATATTTCATGAATAAAATCAGAAATTATTTCTTCAACTTTTAGAAGAATCTTGATTAAGAACACTCTTGA
Source organism: Protobothrops mucrosquamatus (assembly GCF_001527695.2). Classification (NCBI taxonomy): domain Eukaryota; kingdom Metazoa; phylum Chordata; class Lepidosauria; order Squamata; family Viperidae; genus Protobothrops; species Protobothrops mucrosquamatus. The sequence goes on along the minus strand of NW_015386561.1, from coordinate 5,383 downwards.
ATATAATGTGCTTTGCATAAATGTTTTTCTTACAGGCACATTTTTATGCATTCCTTGACTTGAAAATGGCATTGAAAATTTGAAAGTGTACATTTCACCATCTGGCTGCATTCACATTCTGAAGGAAACTACAGACCAATCAGTCTAACATCAATACCTGGGAAGATTCTGGAAAAAATCATCAAAAAACAGATCTGCAAACAACTAGAAGCAAACAAATTTATAAATAGTAGCCAGCATGGGTTTGTTAAAAACAGAACATGCCAGACCAATCTTATTTCATTCTTTGATAAAGTGACTAAATTAGTAGACCAGTGAAGTGCTATGGACATAGTATACGTATATTTCAGTAAGGCATTTGACAATGTAGACCACAACCTGCTGCTTAGTAAGCTACAAAAAGGTGGGATAGACAAAATCACCACCAGATAGATTGTAGCTGGCTAACAAACCATTATCAATGAGTAGCCCTCAATTGTACTATATCCGTCTTAGGCTCAGTACTATTTAATATCTTCATAAATGACTTAGATGAGGGAATAGATGGGGAACTCATTTGCAGATAACACTAAACTGGCAGGAATAGCCAACATTCCAGAAGACAAGCTCAGGATCCAAAAAGATCTTGACAAACTTGAACAATGGATCCTATCCAACAAAATGAATTTTAATGTGGAGAAAAGCAAAGTTATACATTTAGGCAGAAAAAAAATCAAAGGTATAAGTACAGATTAGGTGAGACATGGCTGAAAACCAGTAACTGTGAGAGGGACCTTGGAGTCTTAGTGGATGATCACTTGAATATGAGCCAGCATATGTATTAGCATATTATGTATTAGCTAATACAGTCCTGGGTTGTATAAATAGAGGTATAGAATCGAGATCACATGAAGTATTAGAACCGCTTTATAAAACCCTAGTGAGACCACACCTGGAATACTGCAACCAATTTTGGTCACCATACTATAAAAAAGATGTTGAAATGTTGGAAAAAGTTCAGAGAAGAGCAACTAAGATGATTCAAGGCCAAGAGACTAAAACATATGAAGAACTTGGGTTTGGCTAGTAAAAAAAAGAAGAAACAGGGGTGACATGATAGCAGTATTCCAGTATTTGAAGAGCTGCCAGAAAGAAGAAAGGGGTCAAATTATCTCCAAAGCACCAGAGAGCAGGACAAGAAACAATGGTTGGAAACTGACCAAAGAGAGAAGCAACCTGAAATTAATGAGAAACTTCCTGACAGTGAGGACAATTAACCAGTGGAACAGCTTGCCTTCAGAAATTGTGGGTGCTCCATCACTGGAGTTTTTAAGAAGAGACTAGACAGTTACTTGTCTGAAATAGTATAGGTTCTCCTGCTTGAGTAGGGAGCTGGACTAGAAGACCTCCAAGGTCCTTTCCAGCTCTATTCTATTCTATTCTATTCTATTCTATTCTATTCTATTCTATTCTATTCTATTCTATTCTATTCTATTCTATTCTATTTTCTATTCCATTCCATTCCATTCCAAATGATGTATATTTTTATACAAATGCAAGGCAAACAAATTTCTTACCACCCCAACTGTTCAGTATTGCCACACAAGCTTCATCTCCAAGCTCAGTCTGAGATCTTAATCTACCACCTGTATTTTAAAACAAACAAACAAACAAAACTAATCCCCTTTTTCCCAGTATTGACTGCTAACGCACATCTGGGAATTCAAAAAGTGTGTTTTTTCAAATGTTAGATATTAAGTGGAGGTCAGTCAATTAATAACAGGCTCCATTTTTCTTTTTCTTTTTAACTGCATTATCTAAAGACATTTAGAATTTATGCAGAATACAAGAAAATGAGCATTGTTGTATCATATGACTTTCAGCATTAAACTTACTGCTCCTTCCATTTCAAATTAAATTCTGCTGCCATTCAATCTTATAACTCAGTCTGGGGAACCCGTCTTGTTGATGGCCAGAGTTTCATTGTGGCTGAGGTTCTTGGGGAAAAAAATACTTCAATGAAGTAACAATATTGCCAACATTGCTGCCTAAGAGATCAATTTGTTTTGTAGGTATAGGTGCTTTATGCACCTCAGATTTTGGTTGATATTGCAAGTAGTATAGCCACAAGAATGTTGTCAAACCCCACTAGATAGACTAGACTAGAAAATCAACCCCACAAGAAAATCAGAACCATATTTTATTGAGCTTGTGATAGTGCAGGTGTGATAGTGCTGCACCTCCACTCCATCTCATACTCTAGGGCAGAGGCCCTCAACCTTTTGGGCACCAGTGACCAGTTCCATGGAATGAGGTTTTTCCATGGACCGGAGGGGGCATGATTTCGTGTGCTGCCTGTATCCCATGGATCGGGCTTCATTTGTTTGTGCGACCCAGTTTCTGGTATGCTGTGGACTGGTGCCAGTCCATGGACTGGGGGTTGGGGACCTCTGCGCCTGTGAATCCGGCATTTAAATAATGTTTCAGCCCCATTGCGTAGATAACAGTTCTTGCTAATTTCTGTCAAGATCACCTCTGTTACTCTCTACAAATATTAAGGTTACTTAAGTATATATCTGGGGAGCTACCAGCCAGAAGTTATCAGTTGAAAATATGACATGAATTTTGTTATAAACATCTTCTTAAACATTCAAATGAAATACATTTATATGGATAATCAGACTTGTGTTAGTTCTGTGAAAAGATGCCCAGGTTTTCACTGACCTGAGTGATTAGTGAGTACAGAATTCAGGAGGACAAGCTTAGGACATTTTGAAGTTAGATAAATGCTGCAATAATATTCTTAAAATTGAGTTTCATGACTTGGTGCTCTTCACACATATTGAACTAAAAAGCAGCATGGCAAAATTACTTAACTTCTGTACTAGCAGAACATATTGCAGCAACCATATTGTCTCCCTCCCATTCCTTCCTTCTCCTAACTTCTTTTCCTTTTAGGCTGATTATTTTATTTGCACATTGTTCCCTCTAAACTTTTCTTCTGGTAAATCCTAACAATATGCTGTGCCAATGTTAAATCCTGTTATGGTTCATTCAATGCACTTGAAGTTAGTTAAACAGGGGTTTAATTCTTCTTGTAGGTGATGTAGACTCCCACTATATTATACCAATTCAGTTAGCAAAAACATGATTTGGGCTCAAGTACTTTTACTCATTTGCATTTTTACTGCCAAAATGCATCTTAGAAGCTCTGTATGCTTAAATATTATCTAACATGTGATTGTATAGATGTGAATGCAATATCCTAGGTGCTGGCATTAAAATATTCATTAGTTGAACTCAACAATAATGTTTATTTATAGCCTGATCTCAAAAGATTTGCAAAGCTCACAGTATCACAATAGGGCCCACACCATATTATTATTGCTGCTCAGAATATATAATTTATCTTGCTTAGCTTCTTTGTATATATCCTATTTTAGGCTAAAAGACTCTTAATGGCTTCTAGATACCTCAGCTTCTGTTCCAGCAAATGACTTGGGAATTGAGAATGTAATAAATCATTTTGATTGACAGGTCTGACATTTCACTGAGGTGCATCTCCAGCAAGTGGCTGTGGGGCTGTAGATTATTATTATTTTTTTGGTACAGACTAGAAAACTGTCAGAAAATATGTTTTCTATCCATTCAAACAAAACACCAGACCATGTTTCATCCAAACAAGCCCCTTCAAGTTACTTCAGAAATTTAGTCAGAAAGCTTGACATATGGGAAAACATTATACTGGGGAATTGGTTTTGAAAGAGTGTCGACACTTTCTATTTTCCATATGAAAAAACAAAATTAATAAACTATCCTAAAGTCTAATGTAGACATTTAACAGAAGTTAGGACCAAGGTATTTGGGAGCTTCAGATTACAAAATTACAAGACCTTGAGAAACATTCAGGTAAATAATATAAATTAGAAAAATAAATAAATATATTTAAATGACCAAAAATATCAGAATACCACACAACATCTTTATGTGCACACTTGAATTCTCATGAGATGTTGTCATCTTTCTGCCAAATTTTCAAGATGTCATGTTGGAAAACCAAATTTTTGTTGCCCTTTAATCATCTTTTTTTTTTTAAATATAAATTGGCACTTCTCTCTTCCACCAATGCTTTCTGGAAAACAGAATGTAGGCAATAGATACACATGACTGTAGTAGTCTGTCCCCAAAAACTCAAACTCTACTTTAACAGGATAACCCTAAATGCATTCCTAATATAATCATATTAACAAATGGCAGGTAGATCAAAATACCACTGGAAAGGGAACAAAACAATATCTACAGTAGATTTATCATACAGATAGATTTCGGTCACTTAAACATATTCAACTGTTTACATTTTTTAAAAAAATTGGGGGTTCCCTGCGTGCCACTGCAGGATAGGAACACATATTCACAGGCACTGTTCCATTGATTCCTAAATATGCAGTAGTCTTGAAAAGCTTTGGATGATGATATAGTGGTCTAAAAATAATGAATAGTTTGGGAGATATTGGTGTGTTTCATAAGACTCAAGTGTGCGAAATTCATCTTTTTTTTTTAAAAAAAAGGATGGAAGTCTAGTTATCCATTCAAAACTAGAAATTATTATGTCTTGGGTGATGTGGGGATGATAGAACCCATAAACTCTAAAAGATATAAAGTGAGAGATGGAATTCTTCATTCTTTTATCATAATTTCCTTTTCTCAGTTAAATGTCTGTTTAGATAGCTGCTGAAGTGAAAAGGGGACTACGTGGTTTTATTTTCTCATTTCTTTGATAACTAATTTAATTTCTCATTTCTTTGGTATGTTATATAGCTAAGTGATACATTGGTTAAAGGTGAAAGGAAACATATTATGTCTTGAAGAGGTCTGCCCAAGGTCCTTCAATTTTCTCCCCGTCTTTGGTTACCTTCCAAATAGATTAACACAATGAGATTTAATAGAACTGCCCTTAAAATAATATCTGATAGCTTCAATTGATCTAGAATGCAGCTGTGTGATTAATTATGGGTATTTCATTTTACACTTTTGCTCCAGAAGCTGCACGGCTTGCAATTTGCTTCCAGGTTCAAATTGGGTTGCTGGTTATTATCTATAAAAATCTACTGGTATAGAGTTGGAGTATTTGACAACCAACTCCCATTGTTTCTACCTATCCCATTAGGTCAGCAGTAGAACTATGCTCTGAGTACCACTAATTAGGGATTGCTATCTAGCAGGATACAGGAAGTGTGCCTTTTCTGTAGCTGTGCCTGTCCTCTGGGACACCATAAAGTCTGAATTTAGGTTGCCACTGACTCTCTCACCTTTCAAAAATCCTTGAAATCTGAAATGGTATAGGTTCTCCTGCAGGAACCGGACAAGAAGACTTCCAAAGTTCTGTTCTATTCTGTTCTATTCT
>NW_015386560.1:1196767-1198255 GCF_001527695.2 Protobothrops mucrosquamatus | reverse complement strand
ATGTACTGAGGAAAACCATGGCTGTGAAGAATTTTGGGAGGAATGTGCAAACCTGACTGGAAGCTAAAAGTGACATCCAACATTTGAAAATGATTGGCACAGAATATTGGACACTATAAATTTCTTTTCCACCTAACAAAATGTTTGCCCTGACTTTTAGAACTTTATGGGTTGGAAGCTCTCCTTTTGGGAGCCACTGAAGGAATCTTTTTCTGCTGCCTCCATTAATGTCTTATTTTTTGGCCTAACAGTTTAAAAGCTTGTCTACCAAGTCTCCCTGACCAAATCAATTTTAATGTTGTGCCAGTAAGTGTGACATTCTCACACTTAAGGACAAAGCGGGGATTGAGGAAAGTCAGAACCCCAGAGAAGGAAATATTAAAAAGGCAGAAAAATATATTTCCTTAAAGAGACAGAAAAGCATGCCCAGTTTTCCTTGATAGCCCTAAATCTCTCTGTCCCAAGCAGGAGCCAGCCCTATACAAATGCAAATGTAAAACCATCAGAAAGGCCCCAGCTAGGAGATCAAGAAGACAAAGAAACCTAAAATCTGCATACCCCACCCAAACTCTAGGAGCCATTAGCCCAGCCCCAGGGAAGCAGGATATGACTTTTGGGACATAATAGAATTAAACCACAGATACCAAGGCTTAGAAAAGCACACTCAGACTCAGTTCAAAGTTCATGCCACAGGAACAGGAAACTATTCCAAACAAAAGGCTTTCAGAGGGTATAAAAACCTACTCCACATGTGCTCAGCCCTTGATTTCTCTCCTCCTTCCTGTCAGAAGCATCTTTCAGTCTGGCTCTTCAATAAACTGCAACCATCTTCCCAAAGCAGTCGCCATGTTGTTTATTTATCCCCGGCTTGGGTGAACCAGGATGAAGACTTTACTTCCCACAATGTGTAAGTCATAAAATGCTGGCATACAGAGGAGGTTGGCTCTTCTGACTCAGTGTAATATGCCCTAGGTTTGAGCAGACCATATCCCGATCTCATATTGGTTTTCTTAGTAACTAGTAGAACTTCTCTGTCAGGCTTCACCCCAGACATGGCAATAATATAAATCTCTATATGCTTAGTTCTGTGTAACAGGAATTTGTTTGCAGCATAAACCTAAGGATATAACACAAATAGATTAATTTGTTTTACTGCAGATAAGAACAAAGACACATACAAAACACATTTCTCTATGCTCCAATATCTGTGCTTCTTCCCATCTTTTCTAGTCAATAGTAAATTTGCTGTTTTCTTGATCACCTTGAGACCGAGAGGTTCCTGTTACTGCTGATAAGAGCTGGACACCCCCTCCTCACCCCAGTGAGGAGATGAGCTGGACACCCCCTCCTCACCCCAGTGAGGAAATAATCAGACAAACTCACCTGACCCAGCAGCTGCTCCAGGCTAGATGGCAAACACTTAAGACACACTGAATAGATAGCAAACACTTAACATACACTGAAAGGAGAACTGGCTAGCAGCAATTA
>NW_015386560.1:1189817-1193360 GCF_001527695.2 Protobothrops mucrosquamatus | reverse complement strand
GATGGAGAACCCCTGCTAACAATAACTATAGGGGGAAAGGCGTACAAATGTCTCATTGACATCGGAGCGACCTCCTCCCTTATCACTACAGCACCCTTTAAAGACTCAATAGTGCCTGGAGCCAAGGATAATGTAATGGGGGTGGGTGGAAAACTTATACCGGTCGAATTCACGAACGACTTAAAGGTGGAGGTCGGTCCATTCTCCTTGGAGCACCCATTTACAGTTTGCCCCCAATCCCCCCTGTCCCTCCTGGGTAGGGATCTGCTTTGTAAACTAGGGGCCACCATCAAATGCACCACAGAAGGGCTCCATTTAGACATCCCAGTTAAACGGGCACATTTTACTATGGTATGCCCCAGGGGTCTACAGTGAGGCCACTCGTATAGCCAAAACATGTCAAATATGCCAAGCAAACAATGCCTCCTCAAGAAAGGCAACACACACAGGGGGAAGACCATGGGCCCAACGCCCCTTTGAAAAACTCCAGCTAGATTACATTCAGCTCCCTAGGAACAATGGATACCAATACGTGCTAGTTTGCAGGGACCAGCTTACCCACTGGGTGGAGGCATACCCATGCCGCCATGCCACGGCCCTGGAGACCGCAAGGCACCTATTAAAAGAACTGGTGCCCAGGTTTGGAGTCCCAAGTGTTTTGGACATGGACAGAGGCATGCATTTTGTGTCACAGGTAATCACACATGTCCTCCAAGCGTTGGGCATTAAACAAGACCTACACACACCAGGACACCCCAGATCCTCGGGGGGGGGGGTAGAGAGGCAGAATAGGGAATTAAAGACCCTCCTAGGGAAACTCTGTCAGGAGACCCGCCTACCCTGGCCCCAAGCACTACCCATAGCCTTGTTCCACCTTAGAACCCGGCCAAGGCGAGACATAGGTATCTCCCCCTTCGAATTACTGTTTGGGCGGCCACCTGACACACTCAAAGGCCTTGACCCCCAGTCCCTCTGTTTAGAAAAGGGGGAGGTAGTCTTATCATCTTATCTTACAGCTCTACACCAGAGGCTNCCAAAAAAGGGTATAAAAACCCCTGTTTTGAGACCATTCTGTCTAGCTAGCCGGGGATTCTTGCTGAATTGTCACTCAACTTGATCCTCGTGAATAAACCTCTCTTTCCGGTAGCTGGCTTCACGATCTATTTTTCTTCGGCGCTACGCTGACAGGAGAAACCCGGCTGGAAGAGCCGAACGGGGGATTCCTCCCAACACTGCTGACATAAGAATCCTGTCCTTCAGTATTGTGATGGATCCAACCCCACCCCCCAAATTTATTGAACTCCCTGTGTGACTTCAGGGAGGAGTTAAGGCATAAGATATAGGGTAAATTTTTAAATGATGTTTCAGTCAATTCTATTGGATGCCATCAGAATGTGTGTAACTACTTGTCATAGGATACTCAAGTCACCATTGCTATTTAACATGATGGTTCCAGTGATGGGACTTGTATAGCACCATATCTAGAGACAGCTTTGTCTCTATAAGCTCATTGGAATAAGCTTGCAAAAATACCTTCTGAAAACTCAGTTGAATGTTCAGTATCATGATCAACAGCCCCGAAACGCACTAAGAAGTCTAATAGAATAATAGAGATGGGCTGTTGCTGGTGCAAGACACCCACTAAACATTCCTAATATGTAGATTTCCCTGAAATAATTGTTTACATTGGAAACATTCCTGCAGTTGTTACGGATAAAGAGTTTTAAAAGAAGTTTCACAACTAATATAACTTCCAAGTATCTCGGCCCTTTTCTTCCTGCGGTTTCCCTCTTTTAATGCTTGGCCGGAATTTATCCAGCATTCTATTTGATGTCTATTGTATAGGTGTTTGCTGCACCGGAAAAATAGGAGCAATACACGATTCGGCCATCTATAGACGCGCCCATACGGCTTGGGCTACTGGCGGGGCAGCAGCCGGAGGGGCAGCGGCGGAAGACCATCGCGAGGGTGCCATCCAGGCTGCGGACCCGTGCGCTTCCCTTTCTTACCCCTATCTACCTACTTGCAGTCACACGGGAGCCGCACCTCAAAGGCGCTTCGGCGTTGCCTTATAGCAAGCTACGTCTGATTTCCGCAACGATGAATGGCGAGCCCAGCAACAAGGAACCTGACGATGCAAACGAGCCTCACGGTAAAGGCACTCGCAGCTTCCAGGCACAGCTTCCAGGCGCAGATCGACAGCGGTAAAGGCACCGCTGTCGATGCCCCTTGGAAAGGGCCTTCTGAGGCGGCGGCGGCGGTGGCGGCGCTAGCATGGTGGGCCGGCAGGCCTTTTTTTGCCTGGAGCCATTAGGTGTCCCGCCGTAACGGCGCCGACGCGGCTGATTTGCTGCTGCTTTCCCCGGCGGCAACCGTTGAAAGAAGAAAGCGGGGAGGAGGACGCGACCTACGGGGAGAGCCCCCCTTATCCCGCGCGAGCAAATGAAAAGGGGTCTTGCCTTTTTTGGGCAGCCAGCCTTTGACCTGATCAAGACAAGCGTTAGCCCCATCAGCATCAAGACTGCGTTGCCGCCCGCCGGACTGGTGGGCTTGCTGGCCATGAATTAGTCCCCAGCTCTCGCCACTTTTCTGTAAAGCAGAAAGGGAAGGTCTCTTGCTCCCGCGTTCAGGCTCCAGGCTGTACATTCCAGAGATGGATCAGACTGCTTTTCTTGGGGTTCTTTATCTGTTCTTTTTCAGCGTATCTCTCATTCGGTTGCGAGGTAATTCTGATTTGTAACAAGAAATACTTAACAGTTGTGTAGGTGTGTGTATTCGATATGAGCAACAGTCCTCCATCTAGTGAGTTGAGATACTGCTGTCCTGGATACAGTATCTCCTTCTTCTCTAGAGGCCCATCTTCCTTCCAATCATGGTCACATTTTTAAAAAAAAACTATAGCTTGCTTTTGGAGTCTATACCATGGTTTAATTCAAGAGAAATTATTGCACTAAATGCGTTAGTCCTCCTGTTGTCTCTTTGTTGTTATTCACTAAGAGAACACCTGGAGTATGAATCAAAAAGAAGGGATGGCTAATGAAAATAGCCATTTCCTGGCTGAGATGGTTGTATCAGCAAATATAGGTATTGAAGTGTGAGAATGGAAAGGAAGAGGTATAGATGATGGATATATTTGTTACCAGGTTGAATAAGGTTGCAACCTGGAATGACTCAAGACAGCCAAACCTAAATATGTTGAATCAAGAATCATGCTAGCTTGGATCTGTAGAATGGAAATTAAACACATCAGGAAGGCTTTTTGCTGGGCAGGTGCATCTAGGAGTACATTCAGAAGTGTTTGATGAGGATGAGTGAAAGGATTCAAGGAGGACTTCTATTCCAAGATTATTATTATTATTATTATTATTATTATTATTATTATTATTATTATTATTATTATTATTATTATTATTATTATTATTATTATTATTATTTCAATTTATATCCCGCCCTTCTCCCGAAGGACTCAGGGCGGCTCACAACATTATTAAAACAAAGAAAGACCCACACACCCCACCGAATAAAACCAAATTAAAACCAAAA
>NW_015386560.1:1176911-1187080 GCF_001527695.2 Protobothrops mucrosquamatus | reverse complement strand
TGGCGGCGGCTTCTAGCTTCGCCGAAGCGAAGGCGTCCTGGATCGCGGAGAATCCTCGGGGCTCCGGAGGAGTTCTCACCTACATCGTCCATATAGGACGACTCGGGAACTCAACTCCTACCCCGGGCAGCTCACCTATCCCCTTATACCCAGGGGAAAGGTATCAAGCCGTTTGACAGCTGGTGCTGGCTGTCAAACCAGCTTTTACGCGAAACAGGCGGGAGGCAGCAAACAGCTGCGACCGACGAAGTCGCCTGCCACCGGAAGTCCATAAATCCTATTCTTATTAACCTTGAGTCAGAACAGTTTTACTTGGATGACCCTAGAGACAATATTGAATAGTCAGTTTTATTTCATAATTGGAGGTCTTTGTACAAAATTCAGTTCTTGGAAGTTATATGACCTTGTTTTCAAGCTGGGGTTAGGGTTGGGGTTAGGGTTAGGATTTTTTAAAATAACATTCTTAATATTTAGCAAACAGCATGTTGTCTGGGTTCATGTATTTGAAAAAACAATGACTAATAATTATAAACAATATTTTAATTACGGTAATCACTTAATTGTCTTCTTACTAGTATATATTCAGTGTTACATATCACATTCCTTTCTAACTCGTTTTTCTAGCCATTGATAAAAACTATCCCATGTTCTAAAATACACTGTCTTCTTTCTCTTTTATCTTTAAAGTCAGTCTATCCATTTCTGCACACTCTAAAATTTTCTTAATTAGTTCTTTAGTTGGTAAATTTTCATTTTTACAATATTGGGCAAATACAATTCTTGCTGCAGTTAGTACATGTAAAATTAAATATATACAGTCTTTCTCATAATTTGCTCCTATTATTCCGAACAAAAATAATTCTGGCTTAAAATCTATTTGTTTTTTAGTCATTTTCTCCAAGTGTATTTTTGACCAAACTCTTTTAGCTTAGAGCATGTCCACCAGATATGGTAATAGGTACCTGGCTTTTGTTTGCATTTCCAACATTTGTTTGAAGTATTTTTAAACATTTTTGCTAATCTCACTGGTGTTAAATGCCACCTGTAAAACATTTTATATAAGTTTTCTTTATATGCCACTGTTTTCATTAATTTTGCATTTCTTTCCCATAACCTTTGCCAGTTTTCTAATCTGCATTTCTAAAAGGTGGTTTCCTGAGTTTCTGCTGGGGGCTATTAAGAAAAATTGGGCCTGCTTCTCTGCCTTTAAGATCCTTTGGGGAAATATAATATTCTGCCTTTTTAATATCCCCAAAAATATTTCTTTCTCTGGGAGGGTGACTTCCCACAATTGAAAGCAAATGCTGAGCAGAACCAGGCCTCCTTCATCCTTTGTCCCTCCCCCCACTAGACACACACACAAACACACATACACCTGGCTTTGGTAGATAGGCCATATGTTTCTATGCATATTTATAGTTTAAATTCATAAGGAATCTAAAAAAACAAATACTTCTATTTTAGAACTATTTTAAGTACAACTATTTAATATTATAATAATAATAATAATAATAATAATAATAATAATAATAATAATAATAATAATAATAATAATAAGTTCTAAAAAATTAAAACCAGAACTAAGTTAGCAGGTCAGTTTATGACCCAACATGATAAAAATGTATGTGTTTTACTTTGAGAGCGGGCAACTAAATTTCATTTTTGATGTGTGCCATTGTGCCCACAGTATAAAAATGACAATAAAGGTTATCTTATCTTAAAAGGCTGCTTAATGAAAATGTAAGCTGATACAATAAATTAAAAATGAACAGAAATTAGCTAAGAAATAAAATAAGAGCTAAGCCTTCCAACTTGCAAATATGTACTAAGCTCTGCCTCTTTCTTTGTTTCACTGAGTTCTCCCCCCCTTGTGTCACCTCCCTTTTTCCTTTCACAGGATGTGCTGCCTTTCCCCACCACCCCACCCCCACCTATGTGACCATGACAGCTCTAAGAGAGGCTGTCTTCATTCCTCACTTGCTTTTTCTCAAGTGAATTGTCTTGAAGCAGTTGAAATGGTGGCATTTGAAGTGGGGCTTCAGTGGAGCTCCAAGCAGAGCTCTTTTTTCTGATTGCTCAGTGAGAATATCTGTTGCAATACTGGAGAATATAAGTAACACAGGGTTGAATTGTTGGGTTCTTGATACTTTCTGAGCCTGGAGGTTTTGTTTGCTGATATTTCATTATCGGATAGTATCATCAGTAAGTGAGGTTTGATGGCTATTTAAGGGAAGCATGTGTTGACAGTGGTAATTTAACATATAACGTAGTAAGGATTTCAAAACCACTGTGTAGAATAAACAGGCTGGAGCTGAGATTGACACCAATGCTTCACAACTTCTTTTTTTTGTAGAATGCCCTTTCTTGCTTCTTTGCATAGCATCTTTTTTTTGGCAGGCTCTAATTTTATACATTCACACTCCAAGAGACCTGTCTCCCTGGCCAACTAACATACATGCACCCCTTGCTCATGCTTTCTGTATTCTCCTTGTTTCAGTTTTCTGTTGCAAGTTACCTCATTTCTCCAGTTTTACTTCTTGAGACAAAAGTCCCTGCACTGAACTCTAATCTTACCTTTTTTTTCCCTCTCTTTTTTCCTGTAGTAACAATTTATCTCTTCTTTCCCCTTACTTCCTACTGCTAGACTATCCCATCTCTGAGGATCCTACATTGTACAGACCTTTTGCAACAAATTTCACCTCTGTCACAGTCATGAAGTTGCATTACTTTTTGTTTTATCACATCTCAAAAAGTGGATTCCCATTGCATTAAACTTACTCTTATTACTCTTGACACATGGAAAACCTACTTCCATAGCAAGGTGGCAGATATATAACTTGATTCACAGCCATTTTTATTTTCTTAACAAATATTCATCGCTTACAACAAATCTCATACAACCCAAGTGCCTTCTTCGTTATTGAAAAAATTTCTAGCCATTTCCCCAACTTTAGTAAATATTTTGACAAGTCTAATATTTGCTTCAAATAATGTGTTTCTCTGCCAATAATATTGTGTTATCTGCAAAGAAAATTACATGCACAATCAAATCCCCCAACCAACTCTGCTGTCATTGCAAGCATTCTATCTGTATCCATAAACACAATAGCCAAGAGAACATCACACACCCTGTCAGACTGGTCCCAACTTGCTCCCTAGGAAAGAACGACTCTTGACTCCATAGGTATTAGAGCAGTGGTTCTCAACCTTCCTAATGCCGTGACCCTTTAATATAGTTCCTCATGTTGTGGTGACCCCCCAACCCCCATCCAGCTGGGCGGGGGGGGGGTATCAAAAACTTGACCAAAAAAAAGGAAAAAATGGGAAAGTATAGGTAGTCCTCGACTTGCAACAATTCGCTTAGTGACTGTTTGAAGTTACAACAGCACTGAAAAAGCGAATTATGATCATTTTTCACACTTATGATTGTTGCAGCATCCCCATGGTCATATGATTTACATTCGGATGCTTGACAACTGATTCATACTTATGACGTTCACAGTGTCCCAGGGTCACATGATCAATGGCCAGGGGTGTGGCCAGCTGATCACTCAGGTTGCAGAGTGCCTGTGGGGGGGAATCTGTGGGTCTCTGGGATGGGACTGAGGTGGGTGCCTGCCTTCCTTCCCTCCCTTCTCTCCCCTTGTCCCTTCCTTCCTTCTTTCCTTCCTTTCCTTTCCCCCTCTTAGTCTCTTCCTCCTTCCCTCCCTCTCTCCCCTTGTTCCTTCCTTCCTTCCTTCCTTCCTTCCTTCCTTCCTTCCCTCTTTGTCCCTTCATTCCTTCCCTCCCTTCCATTATTCCTTCCTTCCTTCCCTCCCTCTTCATCCCTTCCTCCCCCCCTCCGTGCCCAGGAAGGGACAAGGGGAGGTGGATAGACTGCCAGTGTGGCTGCCTATGCACAGGCAGAGACAGAGGAGAGCTCCGCCCAGCTCACTTGCTCAGCTTCACCGAGAGACATGCTGCTTGCTAAGTTAGCAGAAGCTCCAGGATCAGCGCCGGGCTACAGCTGATTCGCGCTTCTGGTAAATTAGCAAGCAGCATGTTTTCTAGCATTGTTCCTTCCTTCCTTCCCTCTCTCATTGTCCCTTCCTTCCCTCCCTCTTCGTCCCTTCCTTCCTCCCCCCCCCCGTGCCCAGGAAGGGAAAAGGGGAGGTGGATAGGCTGATTCACGCTTCTGCTAAATTAGGAAGGGCTGGGCTGCTCTTCAAAAGCGCGGATCAGCTGTAAAGGCTCGCCCCGATCCTGGACAAGAGGGAAGGAAGGGCCAAGGGGAAAGAGGAAGGGAAGGAGGGACAAAGAGGGAGGCGAAGGAAGGAAGGAAGGAAGGAAGGAAAAGACAATAGGAGAGGGAGGGAAGGAGGAAGAGACCAAGAGGGAGGGAAGGGAAGGAAGTTCCAGCCAGCAGAGGCTTGGCAGCCCAGCTGCCGAGGAACAGAAGAGCGCAAAGCCAAGGAGAAGAAGGTGGTGGTTTCCTCCCAAAGAGGGCTCCTTTTCTCCACCCCTTCCCTGGGTTTGTGGGGTGCTCCTTCGAGCCTGCCGTGAGCTTTCTCTCCCCCCGCTTTTGTGAGGATTGTGGCGCCCTTGGGAAGCCGATTGTGCTTTGAAGCTTAGGAGAGGAGGAGGAGTCCCTTCCTCCTTCCCTCCCTCTCTCCCTGTCAAGCCCCGGCGGGCTGGACATGAACGGGCGGGGGAGGAGTCGAGGACAGGTGGGGTGGCAAAGGAGACCGGCTGACAAACTCAAGTTTGGGGGTCGCCAGCTGACGGGTGCAGGAGTTGGGTGCTGCCCCGGCCTCCCCTTTGCTGACCTGCGTGCACGAGAAGAAGTCAATCCGGTTGCTGCACAATGAGTCTCTGGGGAGGGCGGGGCCTTGCTCTGCGCCTACGCTCTTCATGCACCCCCTGCAGGGCACATTTGGTAGAGTTTGTGCAGACTGCCGCTAAGCAGCATATTTTCCACAAACAAGTGAGGTGGAGCGGAGGGGGGGGAGGGAGAGAAGACGGTTGACGAGCCCTGCCTAAGACCATCGGAAATATGTGTTTTCTGATGGTCTTAGGCGACCCCTGTGAAAGGCTCGTGCGACCCCAAAAAGGGTTGCGACCCACAGGTTGAGAACCGCTGTATTAGAGGAAAGATATGTTTGCTAGAGATGCTGAGTGCAGCATGAGTGAGGCAAGCTCTGAAGACGAATTATGCAAAAACCATATATTGAAAGCAACCCCCAATGTCCCAAACCCTCCCTACTGGAAGAGCAGTCCAATCAGGTCTTGTTCTGATGTTTTGGGAATGTGGTGCCTC
Organism: Protobothrops mucrosquamatus; assembly: GCF_001527695.2. Lineage (NCBI taxonomy): Eukaryota > Metazoa > Chordata > Lepidosauria > Squamata > Viperidae > Protobothrops > Protobothrops mucrosquamatus. Next base: position 1,181,784 of record NW_015386560.1, on the reverse strand, counting down.
TGGCGCCACAGCAAATTCCTGCATTTTCAAGGCTCCCATAGACGCCCAAACACTTTTTATCCCAACAGAGATCTTGGGGAGATGGGAGTTCCATCTCTGTGCGAATGCAATACTTGAAAACGCAGCGATTCGCTGCGTTTTCAAGGCTCCCATAGGCGCCCAAACACCTTTTATCTTAACAGAGATCTTAGGGAGATGGGGAGCTCCATCTGTGTGTGAATGCAATGCTTGAAAACACAGTGAATTTGCTTCGTTCTGAACCGTCCAATTTGCTCAGAGGGAGAATCCAGTTTCCCCAAGGTCTCCCTTCAGATAGGAAGTTTATGTGCAGCTATCTGATGTTTGAAAATGAACAGATTTGCTTCATTTTGAACCACCCCACATGCTCACAGAGGGAGAATTCAGTTTCCCCAAGATTTCCCTTTGTATAAGAAGTTTATTAGCAACAGCCGCTTGGATTTCTCGGCTCCATCTGAATGGAGGAAAGCAGAGGCACAGCAGCAGGATTGCTCTCAATAAGGCCGGCGCACACAAGCAAGCAGAGTACCCGGGTCTTATTGTTTGAGAGCAATCTTGCTGCTGCACCTCCACTTTCCTCCACTCAGACAGAGCTGAGAAACCCAAGTTTGTGCTGCTGGCCGGGCAGGCGAGGACTAGGTCGGGCAGGGTGGCTGGCTGGCTGGGGAGGGGGATCATGGCTGCTTAGGTGGTTGCCACCGCTGTTGGCTTGGATGCAGGTGCAAGGAACCTGGCCCCACAATGCTTCCCCACTCATTTACATGTGCCACTGACGGTATTGGTTCCTGCGCCTGGCCGACTCCAATTCCACACTTTGTCCCATAAGCGTGCAAATGAAGCAAACACCTCTCTCCCCCACCCCCAGATAATGGAAGCTTCCAGGGGCCATGATCTGTTTTACAAAGAATGGGTGTTTGAACTCGTGTGATATTATGGCACTCAGGAGCTCCCATTGTCAGCACGAAAAATATTTGCAAGCTTTTCTCCTCTCCCTCAAAGGAAAGAAACCATGGCAGAGAGGAGACAGATTTTGCAAGGTAAGGGACTCCAGCTCGGCAGGAAGGGAGAGGGAAGCAGTTGTGAGTAGTGGTAAATACAGTACTGTACTGTAGAGCCTCTGCAGTCGCTCGTAAGGGCAAATGACTGTCATGGTGCTGCAATAGTTGTAACTTTGGGACTTGCTCATAAGCATTAGGGGGCGCTGATCAAATAACTTTGAACGAGTGTTAAGTGAATGCTCATAACTCGGGAATTACAGTATCTATATTGTAGTTTTTCTGGGTTAGTTTCTCTCCAAGTATTTGTACACCAATTTCCTCTATCATATTGAAAAAGTCTTAGGTTATCTTTTTCTTCCTCGTTTTCCTGTTTTGCTACTTTTATAGTCTGGTGTCCCATCTACTATTGCATTAAAATCTCCTATTAGGCACATGTTTTGATAATCCATTTCTGCTATTTTTCTATGAAGATTTTGATAGAATTCTTTTGTTTATTGTTTGGTGCATATATTACTACCAAAACTACCACTTTTGAATCATGGCTCTGTTGTAGGACTAACAACCAATAGCTTTCTGGGACATTCAGTTTGGCCCCCACTCAAGCTAGACAATCTGCAGTGTACATTCATTCTTATGCATCTGGTACCATTTGTCTCCCCCTAAAGCTGCTCTTAGGGCACTCCTTAGATTATCAGTTAGTTGGGCTTTTGTTTTTGCCTGTGCTCAGCTGGTGACTGGGGCCAATATTTGCCTGGAGGGGATGACTACCTCTAGCTTTGAACTATTGTATTGCGGCAGTCTGGATAGAGCATCTGCTGGGAAGTTTTTCCTCCTGGGAGATATAGTAATGCGATGTTAAAGCAGTGGGCCCACTGCACCTGTTTTGTCAACAGACTCCAGGGGTTCTTAAGGCATCTAAGTTCTTATGATCAGTCCAGACTTCAAATGGGATTTTCCCCCGTTCTAAGAAATGCCTCCAAATTAGGAATGCCCAGCGTACAGCATAGGTTTCTTTCTCCCAAACTGCCCATCTCTGTTCTGTTTCATTAATTTCTTGGAAGTGTATGCATATGGCTATAGGACCTCTTGTTCATTTTCCTGCAGAAGTACTGCACCTACTGCGACATCACTGGCATCTGCCTGGATGACAAAGGATGCATTGGGGTCTGGGTGTTTCAGCACTGGCTCTACCATGAACAGTCGCTTAAGTTCCTCAAATGCAGCTTGGCATTCCATAGATCATTTAAGTGGCTGGCTGGGCTTGGGTTTTTCCTCCCCCTTTGTCTTTAGAGGGTTGGGGATGGGGAGGGCTATCTGGGCAAATGAGGGAATAAATTGGCAGTAAAAATTCACAAGTCCCAGGAAACTCTGCAGCTGCTTGAAGTATGGGGAGGAGGCCACTCCAGCACTGTCCGCACTTTCTCCATTGAATTTTACACCAAGGGCAGGCGTCTTGCAACCCCTCCATCATGTAGGAGCTGGTCCCACAGCCCAGGCAGGTTGGGCTGGAGTAGGGGCAGTTGTTGCAGCCAAGGTGCCTGTTGCCATTGCAATTGCAGCAGCAGAAGTGATTGCTCCATCACTCATTGCGGCTGGGGCCAGCTGGTCAGCGAGATTTGTAACCTGAGTCAGCACCTCTCATGCCTTGAGGTAGTTGAACATACCTCTCAGGAACTTTATAGCTTGCTCCAACATCCAGTCCTCTCAATCTGGCCCATCTGCACTCTGATCCTCTTCTAGCCCCTCCAGCTCTACGTGTGTTTCTCACCAGTGGCTGCCACAGCTCCTATGGGTGAACATCACCCCCATGGGCTTCTCTTCCCATTCCTCCTTTTTTCTGACCCTGAGGGACCATTGGGGTCTTGGCAGGTCATCTTCTCCCAGTGATTTGGATAGATCCAGCCTTCCAGAAGGGAATTTTGAGGATGCTTTCCCCCAGGCTTCGATCTCTTCTTGGTCTCTCCTTGAGCCGACATCATTTGCACGGTCTGCATAGTAGATGCAACTTTCTCTCCGGACTGACCCCAATTGCAGAGTTAGCCTAATGTCAGACCTGCCCAAATCTGATCCCTTAGGAAAGAAAGACTGTTGACTCCATTAGGGTGAAGCAAAACATTCTTTTACTAAAGAAGTTGGTTGCAGTAAGATCAGGCTAGCTGTAAGGTTTTCCCATGTGAAAAAGATACAGAAAAGGTTCCCTTATCCCCTCCCTTTGTATTTTGCTAATCGGAGCTCGCCAAGATGTTATGAGAACACTGAAATGTTGTGGGCAATTCATATTCCTTTTCCAGGGTCCATGGCCTTTGTGCCTCTGGTACAAACTGGTTCTGGGCTTCTCTGATCTTCATCACCTGTCATTCCCTCCTTTCTATTTCCCATCATGTATAAACAATCATATTGTCCATTTGTTCATCACCACCCTCCTGCCTTTGATGGCAGGAACTGGCAGGTCCTGACACCATAATAAAATTGTGACACTTAACGGGGTGCTACATTGCAGGACAACATAAAATTAGGTCAGAAGGAAAAACCAGTTTAATGCTGCTGCTAGACCAGTTCTACATATAAATTAATTATGAACTGTACAAGTTCTCTTGAACAATTCACTGTTATTTGCTTCTTTATTTGATTTATATCCCACATTTCTTGCAGGAGCTCCAGGTTACATTTATAGCATTTATTTTCTCTTCTCCTATATACATATCTAACCATAGCAACCTTACGAGGATGTCATCTACTTGTAACACTGAAATTATATAACCCCTCCATGTAATAAAGGAGGTGGCTTTGAGTTTGATACTTGAATCTGATGGGTATTTATGAAACTGAATCTTTCCCAACTTCTGTAGAAGTTCTTCTCCACAAGCCTGTTCCAAAGCCTTCCAACCAGCAGAGAGCTCCAAGGGATGTCCCACTGACCTAGATTGAATATTGTAAGTTCCATGTTACTTCTAGTTATGACAAAGTTTATTTTGTTAACAGTGTAGATACAGGGCCACATTCAGATTTACACTGAGACAAGAATAACTTTACATACAATAAGTATTGGATTGGCTGGACTCTCTTGACAGGCTTTCTTTCATCCACCACAACATTTTCTTTAAAGGTACAATGCATTTTCAAGCACATACTATGTACAAGCAGACAAATCCAACTCTTACTCCACAATTACATTGCAAAAAATTCTAATTTCTGGTGACTTTCAAAGAAACAATTGGTCCACTAATGAGAAAAGATGGCAAGGAAGTAACGGACAGTAGAGAAAAAGCAGAGCTGCTTCATTCATTCTTTGGATCTGTCTTCACGCAAAAAGATAATACAGCCCAACCTACCAAAAACATAACTGTAAAAGACAGACTAGGAATACAAATTAAAATAAGCAAGAAAATGAAAAGACAACACATGTTCGCTCTAGACAAGTTCAAATCAGTGGAACTGACAGATTACATCCCAGAATTTTGAAGGAGCTGCCATGTGATCTCAGAACCACTGAACCCATATCTTTCAAAGTTCCTGGAGCACCAGGGAACTACCAGACTACTGGAAAAGAGCTAATGTGTGTAAGATTCTGCCTCAGCTATCTTCTCAGGAAGGCATGACTCTTGAAACAAGCATTATTTCAAAATGAACTTTTACTGAAAGAAAGTGATTGCAGAGAAGCCATGTGGAATCTGAAGTTCCTGCATGAATCATTAAGCTAATTTCCCATTGTTCAAACCCCACCCCAATGCCTCAGTTCATCAGGAGCCAATCCACTGGTGTGAACAAGAAGATGATAACAAGTTGTCTTCCTGGCACCAAGACCTTGGTAACAGGCTGGAACTGGCTGGAAAGGAGTCCATCCAGATGGCCCTGAT
>NW_015386560.1:1163937-1175636 GCF_001527695.2 Protobothrops mucrosquamatus | reverse complement strand
GTGCTATGGAGAAAGGTTTTTCCATGGACCAGAGGGGGTGTGGTTTTGAATACTGCCTGCATCCTGAAGATGGAGTTTGAATACTGCCTGCATCCCGAGGATGGAGCTTTGCTTGTTTGTGTGGCCCGCTTGCTGGCATGCTGTGGACCAGTGCCAGTCCACAGACCAGGGGTTGGGGACCCCTGCTGTAAAGCACTGTGAAGTGCTATTGCTAATGCTATCTCTGCCTTGGCGCTATTATATTGGGGCATTCTTGATAAAGCATCTGGTAAGTAGTGTAGGTTGAAATTGAATCATTGGAAGTATTGGGCCCATCGTGGCTGCTTATAGGATAGCATAGCATAGGATGGGTTGTTTTTAATGCTTCCAGGTTCTTATGATCAGTCCTCACCTGGAATGGGACTTTACTTCCCCTCTAAGAAGTGTCTCCAAGAGAGGAGCACCCACCTGACAGCATGAAGCTTTCTTTTCCCACACCACCCAGCATTGTTCAGTTTCAGTCAGCTTTCTTGATGTGTATGTGCACAGTTGCAGCTGACCTTGCTCATTTTCCTGCAACAATACATCCCCCACTGCCACATCACGGGCATCAGCTTGGATGACAAAAGGTTTCTCAGGATCTGGGTGCTTTAGTATCCGTTCGGCAGTGAAAAGCTGCTTGAGTCTTTTGAATGCTGCTTGGCATTCCAGAGTCCATTTCAGTGGCTGGTTGGGTTTTGGTTTGCCTCCCCTCCTTTGTTTTTAGCATGTTGGTGATAGGAAGGGCTATCTGAGCAAAAGAGGGGATGAATTGCTGGTACAAGGTGGTGAACCCCAGGTAGCTTTGCAGCTGCTTCCTGAGTGGTGACACCCTCTCTAGCACCACCTGTACTTTCTCTGGGTCCATTTCAGCCCCCTCGTGGGAGATCTGATACCCCAGGTAGTCAATTTTGTCTTGGTAGAACTCACACTTGGACAGTTTAGCATACAGCTTGGCAGCCCGAAGCATCTTTAAAACGGCTCTGATCAGCTTCACATGCTTGCCTTTTGTCTCCGTGTAAATTAAAATGTCATCAAGATACACCAGCAGCCTTTTGTACAGGTGCTCATGCAGCACCTCATTGATCAACAGCATGGACATTGCAGGTGCCCCTTGCAGCCTGAATGGCAGCACCTTGAACTGGAAGCAACCAAGCGGACAGTTGAAAGCAGTCTTCCATTCATCCCCCTCTCTAATTCTAACACAATAGTAAGCCTCTCGCAAGTCCAGTTTAGAAAAAATGCTCCCCTTGGCCTGGTGGGCCAACATGTCTTTCATTAGGGGAAGGGGGTACACATTTTCCATGTACACCATGTTTAGTCCATGATAGTCAATGCAGAGACGAAGAGTGCCATTCTTTTTCTCTCTAAACAGGACTGGGATGGCCACCCTAGGTTGGGCCAGCTGGATGAAGTCCCGAGTTAGATTTTTGTTGATGATTTTTGTTGATAATTTGTCTAATTCTCTCAGGATCATTGAATAAAGCTTTGGTTTCAGCAGTTTGGCTCCTGGGATGATCTCAATGGTGCAGTCCATGGGTCAGTGGGGTGGAAGCTCATCCAACCTCTTTTTGTTAAACACGTCTCCTAAGTCTTGGTATTCTCTAGGGATGGTAGGGAGGTCTTTCCCTTGTACCACTGCTCTGATTTCTTGGCATAGTTCACGTCAGGGTAAGCGCCCTGCATTTCATGGGGGTATTACCCTTGGCAGAAATTTCAATAGCCCCCTCCTCCAGTCTACCCGTGGGTTCCATTTTTTCAGCCAGGCCAACCTTAGGACAAGGGGACTTTCCATCCCAGGGGCTACTATGAAACTTAAAGTCTCTAAGTGGGCTCCCATTGTCATCCTTAGGGGTTCAGTGGCAAAAGTGGCAGGGATGCTCCCTGCAACTGAACCATCTAGCTGGCAGAATGCAATTGGGGTATTTATCCTCAGGTGGATACCCAGTTTCTCTACTACAGCTGGGCTAACTAAGCATCTGGTACACCCCGAATCTAATAGGGTGTAAAGACCCACTTCAAAACCTCTTCCCAAGAAAGCAGAACTCCTGGAACGGAGTCATCCCAAAAGGAACTTTTATTAGGAGAAGTTGACAGCAGGCATAGAAGGCAGGATCTGAGGGTTTCTCACTCAAATCAATAGGTTAAAGGAGCAAAAAGCAAAGCCCACTCCAATAATTCATCTGGTCAGTGTTAGAAGTCCACGGTGTTAGAAGTCCAGGTGTTAGAAGTCCACGGTGGGAACGAGGCTGATAAGACTCCGTTCCCAAGGCTGTGAAAACATTGTTGGGTCTTCACACCTCTTCTTCCGTAGTGGGAGATAAGCCAGATGGCCGGAGGCACATTCCTTTCTCACCCCAGGCTGGTATTAAGGGGAGACAGCTCAAAGAGCAAGCAGATAGAGGAAGTGGAGAGGATACATTGTAGTGGCAAAGTGAAAGAAAGAATTAACATGTGAAATCCCCAAAGCTCCCCCCCTCTGACAGAAACCGCAGAAAAGGAAAGAATAGAGGCAACCAACAGAAATCCCCCCCAGCAAAGGAACAGGTTCTGACATGCCGCCCCCTCCTTAAAAAAATGAGAGATCCACCTGTAGAGACATGAGAGGAGAGAAACACAGGGATTAGTCTGGTTTATCCAGGTACATAGTATGGAACTTACTAAGTAACCTAGGGGCTCTGATATGGTGCTTATGGACCCATTCGTTCTGAAAGGGAGGCAGGCATTTCCAGGCTACTAAACATTGTGTGGAGCTATAATATTTCCTAGAGTCCAGAATGTCCTTAATCTCAAAATGCTGCTCTTCTTCTGCCATGATTGGGGGCGGAGGAGGTGTTGCAGCTGGCCTTAAGGGCGAATTCAGTTCACATTTTAAGAGGCTACAGTGAAATACCGGATGAACCTCTCTAAGTGTCTTCAGGAGCTCTAATTCTACTGTTACCGGATTGATTATCCTTTTAATGGGGAAAGGTCCCACAAACTTGGCTCTAGTTTCTTAGATGGTTGCAGGGACTTCAGATATTTAGTGGACAAGTATACATTCTCCCCCACTTGAAATGGTTTGGGCTCAGTCCTTTTCTTATCTGCCTGGAACTTATATGCTTTCCTAGCTTCATCCAACGCTTTTCTCACAACTGGCCAGGTGTTCTGAAGCTTTGCAATCCACTCCTTGGGGGGGGATGGTCGGCTCAGTAGAGGGCAGTTCAGGCATCAAGTTGAAACTTTGCCCCATCACCACCTGGAATGGAGTGTAGCCAGTGCTGGAATGCACAGCGTTGTTGTAGGCGACTTCTGCAAACAGGAGTAGCTTGGTCCAATTGTCTTGCTGGTAATTTATAAAGCATCTTAAATACTGCTGCAGTACTGAGTTCGAATGTTCAGTCCCCACCATTTGTTTGTGGATGATGACTAGATGATGGCCCCTGGGTGGTCCCCAAAAGGTCTAGGAATGCCTTCCAAAACTCTGAGGTGAACTGCACCCCCCCCCATCGGATATAATTCATTGTGGAGCTCCATGCAGCCGGTAAATATGTTGCACGAACAGTTTTGCTAGTGTTTTGGCTGTGGGGATTTTTTGGCATGGGATGAAATGCACCTGTTTGGAGAATAAATCGGTTACAACCCAAATCCCCGTGTTTCCCCTACTCTCTGGTAATTCCACAATAAAATCCATTGAAATCTCCCTCCAGGGTGCTGACAGGGTGGCCACTGTCTGTAGCAATCCTGGGGTTTTTCCTTGTCTTCGTTTAGCTGCTACGCATATTGGGCAGCTAGCTACATAGCATTCAATGTCTTTTTTTAATCGATGGCCACCAAAATTGCCGTTTCACTAAGTGGAGGGTTTTCACGAAACCAAAGTGACCGGTGGATTTGGAATCATGGCAGAGCTGCATGAAGGTTAATCTCTGGCTTTTTGGAATGTAAAGTTTTCCTCCCATCCATGGTAATTCATCATTCATTGTACATAGGTTCTTATGGCTTAAAAACTATTCGTCCTTTTCTAGTGCATTTCTGAATTCCACTCCGGCTTGGCTTACTAAAGTCTTTGGGGCTTTTGCTTGTGCTCGTATGGTGACTGGTGCTGCTAGCTGCTTCGATGGCATGAGTGGGTCTGTTATCTCTGTTTTGGTGCTATTGTATTGCGGCAGTCATGACAGTGTGTCTGCCAAGAAATTCTTTCCACCTGGTAAGTGTTATATGGTGAAATTAAGCCAATGGAAATGTTGGGACCACCTAGCCTGCTTGGGAGACAATTTCTTGGGTATCTTAAGGGCTTCTACATTTTTGTGATCAGTCCACACCTGGAAAGGGATTTTGTTCCCTTCTAGGAAATGTCACCAGGTTAGTAGAGCCCACCAAATGGCATAAGCTTCTTTTCCCCAGACCTTTGCTCTGTCTCTGTAAGTTTTATTGAGGTGTACACACAAGGTTTTTGGTTTTGCTGGTTGGATAAAGCCCCTTGCCAAATTCTTCTCTATAAATGTCTTTAATTTCTCTAGCTCCCGCGAGGTCATGGAGTATAATTTTGGTTTAGGTAATTTTGCCCCTGGCAGGATTTCAATAGCACAGTCCGTGAGCCAGTGGGGGGGAATTCGTTAGACTTCTCTTCGCTGAACACTTCAGCCAGGTCTCCTTTTTTGGCTGGGGTTTTAGCTGAGCATTCGGCTGCTCAATGGCCTTTCTTTCCACATTTAAAGCAAGCAGTAGAGCGCATCGGTTGACCTTGGGTTCTGGCTGCCTCTCTCTTCCTCTTAGGAGGTGATCTCTTCCATGCCTTGCCAGTGCAGTATTTATTTCAGGTGTGGTTGAATTCCACTTCTTCAGCTAACATGCACCAATCATGGAGATGGGCTGCAATACAGGCAGTGTATAGGTCATTGTTTAGCCCATCTTTGAAGCAACTCACTATGATGTGTTCTGGCCAGTTGAGGTGGCAGGCCAGGTCTCGGAACTCTTTGGTGTACTCGGCCACTGGCCAACGTCCCTGCTGCATGGCTTTTATGTGGTCTTAGGCTTTTCAGTTGGCAAGAGAGTCTTCAAACAACTGTCTCAAGGCTGTCATGAATTGGTGGCAATTTCTCAGCTCCTTCCTTTCACATTGTGGAGGGTCACCATCCACCTGGCCACGGCCCCTTCCAGCACCAGTGTGACAACTCTGGCCCCTTCAGTGGGGATTTCATGGCCATATTTCTGAATATAAGTGAGGATATGGTCTAGGACAGAGGTAGGCAACTTGGCTCTTTTATGACTCATGGACTTCAACTCCCAGAATTCCTGAGCCAGTTCTGGGAGTTGAAGTCCATGAGTCATAAAAGAGCCAAGGTTGCCTACCCCTGGTCTAGGAAGAACCCCAGTTGTTGAGGATCTCCATCAAATTTCATACCCAGAGGGGTGCCTTGTGTCTTCACTGGGCTATGCCATCACCTGGCCTTGGGGCATTCACTCCCCCTGCATCGCCCTGGGGGATCCCCATTGCTGCTGCTGTTCCCTCCAAGGTTTTGGCCACCACTGCCACAGCACCTAGAAGTGAGGTTTTCCCGCCTCCACTCTCCAGTGAATTGTGACGGCCATCATCCCCTGACATTTGGGCTAAGGCCTTTTGTGCTTTCAGGTTCTGGAATGCATCCATCATGAACCACATGGCTTGCCTCGTGAGTAGGTCATTCAGCAAATGATCACAAAGAATGAACAAAGAATTCAGAAAATAGAAGGCAAATCAGAGGAAACTGACCAAAAAATGGAGGAAATAAAAGAAGAAAATCAAAGACTGATACATGCAAATAAAAACCTGGAAGATTCAGTAGCAGTACTGGAAATCGAAAAGGCATCCCATTTCTTAAGATTTCAGAATATATCTGAAGGAAGAAGATCTTACAGAACTGATTACAGAGCTGTTAGCAGAAGCGTTCGAAACTGGGAAATGGAAGGAGAAATTGATCAAACATTTAGAATTAACTCAAGCTAGGCAAGGAGATATAAGGTGTTCAGAGAGGTACATGTTAGATTTGTGAAGAAATCAATAAGGGAAAAAATATTGAGAAAAGTGAGGGATGACCCACTGCGATATAGAGAAAAGGAAATTGTGGTTTTGAAATAGATTCCTAGGAAGATAAGAGATTCACAAAAACAATATCAATTTTTGACCACTAAATTAACTGAAAATGGAGTGAATTTTAGATGGCTGGTCCCAGAGGGGATTTTAATTAACTGGGACACTAAAAGATATAGATTGGACTCCATCTTTTAAGCAACAGAATTTTATGACTGATATATAACTTTTTTTTTGAAGAAAAGATTTCAGAATCTCAAGCAGAAAGTGAATTTAGAAAACAGGAAGAGTCAACAACAGAAGAGGTGGCTATAAAAAGAGGAGAAGAAGAAGAAATAGAAAATACAGAGCAAGAAGGAGGGGCAATGGCAAGAGAACAGAGACAGGCAAGAACTACTAGGAGAATAAAACCTAAATATAAGTAAAGAAGATGGAGAAGGAAAATGGAATTCTCTCAATGAATATAAATGGGATGAACTCCCCCTCAAAAAAGGAAAAAAGCCTACAAAAACTAAAAATGGATATAATTTGCCTTCAAGAAAACACATAAAAAGACAACATTACAAATTTTTGGATTGCCCCAAAATCAGGAAACTTTATTTCTCATCAGCACAGCAAAAGAAAAGAGGAGTAGCCTTATATATTAAGGAGACAATGGACTCTAAACAGGCCTACTCAGTTGAAGAAGGAAGAATCTTAATGGTAGAAATAATGATAAACCTAAAACAGATATTGATGGTAGCAATATATGCACCACATAACAAAGAAGATGAATTCTACCAAAAACTAGATAAGAAAATATTGGAAACAGAACAGCAAAATATTTGCCTAGTAGGAGACTTTAATGCAATTGTAGATGGAAAACTAGACTATAGAAGCAGTAAAATAGGGAAAAGAGGAAGAAAGATACTATCTAAGGTATTTTTTTAAATGGCAGAAGAAATTTGCATACAGGATATGTGGAGAGAAATGAACCCAAAAATATCCCAGTATACATTTTATTCGAATAGGCATAAATCATGGTCTAGAATTGACATGATATGGATGTCTCCTGAACTAAGAATAAATATACATGAGATTGAGATAGAAACTAATATATAGGCTGATCATAATCCGATAAAGTTGACCTGGAAAGGAGTAAAGAAAAAACTAAGATGGACACTGAATCAATCTTTACTAAAAGAGAAAGAATTTATACAAGTAGCAGTAAAAGAAATGGAATTCTTCTTCAAAGAAAATAAGAAAAAAGAGCCATCACTTCAAAATGTGTGGGACACGGCCAAAGCATATTTTAGAGGACTAGCCATAACTTATATGGCGAAAAAGAACAAGAAAAAAAAACAGCAACAAACCAGGTTAAAGGAAGTATTTAAAAAAACTGGAGTTAGAATTACAAATAGATCCACAAAAGAAAACTCTTAAAAGACAAATGGAGATAATAAAACACAAATTAAATTTAGTAGAAGCTGAAGAACTGGCTCAACAAATTAAAAGGGCAAAGCAATTTTTTTTTTGAAAATGCTAACAAGCCGGGTAGATGGTTAGCTTATAAACTGAAAAAAGAAAAAGAGAAGAAACTGATAAACAAACTGCAAGATGAAAAAGATTGCCTACAATTTCAAAATGACACAATAAAAAAATAGTTAAAGAATTTTATGAAAAACTCTATGATACAGAATAAATCTCCTGGGGAAAAATAATGCAATACATGGAAAAAGCTAAGCTACCAAAAATTTCAGAGAACTTCAGAAATATATTAAATGAAAAAATAACAATGATGGAATTGACCGAGGCTATAAAAAGACAAAAGAATGACAAGACTTCGAGACCAGATAGGTTACCTGTAGAGTTCTATAAATGTTTACAAGATACATTACACTTACCAATGAAAGAAGTTTGTAATGAGGTAGTATTAGAGGCTAAATTACCAAACACTTGGATAGAAGCTAATATTAATACCAAAAGAGGATTCAGACTTGACACAGATAAAAAACTATAGACCAATATCATTATTAAATGTGGATTATAAATTTTTTGCCTCAATAACAGCAGAGAGATTGAAAAGATTTTTGATTAAATTTATTCATCCAGATCAAAATGTATTTCTACCACAAAGAAAAATAAAAAATAATGTAGGAATCATTTTGGATACACTGGAATATTATGAAATGCATCTAGGAAAACAAATGGCACTATTTTTTTTTAGATGCGCAGAAAGCCTTTGATAACATAAATTGGCAATTCATGATACAATAATTAAAATGTATGGACTTTGGAGAGAAACTCATAAATATAATCAAGACAATATATTATATAGACAAACAGCAAAAGTAATCGTAAATGGGGACTTTACAGAGAATTTAAGTAAAAAAAGGTACAAGACAAGGGTGTCCACTATCTCCATTGTTATTTATATTAACTTTGGAAGTGCTGAATAGTAACACTAGACAGGGTCCAGAAATTAAAGGAATGGTGATAAAAGACGAAAAATATAAACTGCAAGTGTTTGCGGATAATTTGGTATTTATACTAGAGGAACTGTTGGAGATAAGCCCTAAACTACTGAAAAGGATAGAAGATGTCAGAATCCAAATATATTCCATCTCTAGTTATCAACTATGAAAAACCGCATTTCTGCCTGCTCTGGATTCTGTCATACGATGAAGGGAAGGGGGTGAACAAAGGGGCTTTATGGCCCTCACTTCCTTCAGCCTACTTCAAAGGGACTGGATGTGGATATCACCAAAAAGACTAACAATAACAATGGGGGTCATTAGCTTTCATGTAATCCTTTCTGAAGTCTCCTCCCGGCAGTGAGGAAAAGGGGGTGAGAATGTAATGCCTGGGATTGTCGCTGGGAGAAGGGGGTGATGGGGTGTGGCTAATGGGGGATCCCTTAAAACCTTGAATGGGAGAGCTTGGACCCAAGTCCTGTCTAGAACGCCTGNGTCAATGGACGTTGGAAAGAAAGGTGAGAGGGGAAAGAAATCAAGAAAGGTGACTCTGAGACGGGGGCCCAAACAACCAGAATGGAAGCAGGAGATGGAGAAATCCCTGCACGCAAGTGAAGAGGAAGGGAACTGGGCACTGTACTCGGGCTGGATCCTAGAGAAAGCAATCGACCTAATGAAGCAAATTCTCAGCTCACTAGGAGAGGAGAATCCTGAGCCCTACACCCGCCCCAGCTCCTGGAGCCACAAAGGGAGAGACAACGAAGGGGAAGTGGAACCTGCAGCCCCGGGGACATCTGCTGATCCAGTAGTTCCCACTCTCCGCCGAACCACAGATGGAAATCTGAATGGAAGAGACTACCAACGAGAACGAAGGCACCGATCCATTCAAAGACGTCCGCCGCTGGAGGTGAAATTCAAAGGGGAGCCAACACGCTTGGGATTTTTCCTAACCCAAGTCCTCAGCTACATGGAGGAATACGGGCAGGACATCCCCAGCGACAAAGCCCGTATCCAGATTGTGCAATCTGCCTTAGACGGGCCGGCCGCAGATTGGGTGGTGAACTTGCACGACTCCAATGCCCCAGAGCTCAACGACTTCAACCGTTTTATGTCCTCCCTAAGAAGACGATTTGAGAACCCCCTGGCTGATCGCAAAGCCCGCGAAAGGATAAAAATGATGAGGCAAGGCAAATGCCCGGTAGCCGAATATACACAAGAATTCCGGGCCATTGCCAGCAAACTGAACTGGCCAGAAGACATCCTCCTTAGCCATTTCAAAGACAGACTAAATTATGACCTATATGATGCTTGCCTACCCCGAGGGGACCCACACCAACTTGAGGAATGGTACGTCTTGGCAGAGGAAGCAGAGATCGACATATTGAAGAGGCACCGCCGAGGAAAACAATGAAGCCGCTCACCGCCTGAGCTGACACGTGAACCAGTGAAACCATTGGCCACGGCCAAGAAGCAACCGGGGTGTTTCAAGTGCGGGAAAGAAGGGCACCGAGCTGTAGAATGCCGCTCAAGAGCTACCCAACACAATCCAAACAGATAACCGGCCAGTAACTCCGGAAAGCCTCCAGCTAAGCCAAAAGAACCTGCCATGAGAATGATGGAAGCTGTGGAATCCCCCACCTCTGCTCAGCAGGGGGAAAGAACCCCAGCCTACACCGCAGGGCCGGTGGACGTCTCAGACGACAGCTCGGAAGGCGAACCCCTGGTAAGTGGACGCATCGCACCCATCCTCAAGACAGTGACTATATTCATCCCCCCCATGGCCGAAGCCGTGAGGGTGAGAGCATTAATAGACTCTGGCTGCACCCGCTGCCTCATTAGCCCGACATTAGTGGGGAATCTGGGCATTCCGTCGAGGAGACTGGAACAACCAATCTCATTTGGCCAGTTAGATGGGTCCATAGCAGGGGGGGTACCAGCTACCCTAGCCACTTTACCAATACACCTCTCCCTGGGCAACCATGAGGAGGACATAACGTTTGTGGTGACCCCAGGCATGGAATGCCCAATGATCTTAGGGATGGAATGGTTACAAAAATGGAACCCCTGGGTGAATTGGAGGACGGCAGAAATCAAATTCCTGAAGGGGGACCCTATGGACTTAAAATCCCAAGGGGAGCTACCAGAATCAAGAACAGAAAAAGCATCGGACTTCCGGTGGCGAGGCTTCACCGATGGAGGCTTTTCTCTCAGCCTCCTGCCCGGGACTGCGTCAAAGCTGTCAAAACAGCGCGGATCAGCTGTTTTGCAGCTCGGAACTTTCTCCCCGGGCGAAGGGGAGAAAGTGAGTTTGGTTTGGATAGGGGTTGAGTGCCCTAGTCCCCCCAGGAACGATCCTGGGGGGATGAAGGTGATGAACTCCCCCGGAGTCCGGACCTCTTCTCCGCAGCTCGGAGTGTCTTCGCTCTTCGGAGCGAAGCTAGACGTCGCCGCCACTGCTGCTAGTTTGTATCTGCTTGTGAGTAACTTTTGAACAGACGGAACCAGACAGGGGATTTTTACTTTAGTCAAATTGTGACTTTAACTCAAAGTTTTTACTGGGATTTTTGTTATTTGTTATAAGTGAAAGTGAGAAGAAAATGGCCGCAGAAGCGCTGCTTCTTTTTAATAAAAGGAAAACTTTCACTTTCTTTCCGGTTGTGGAATGATGCATTTTAAAGGACTTTAAAGAATTTTTCTTAAGTCAAGCTTTTTAAAGTTTATAACTGCTGTTGTGAGTTTCAAAAATAATTTGGCAGAATGGCTTCAAAACGTACTGGAGTTTCTGCATTGCCTATTTCTTCTCCTGTTGTGCAAATTCAACAACAAAAACCTAGATCTCCCCCACCATCACCTCCTCCTTCCATTACACTTAAAGATCTACAAGATTGATCGTATAGAGGGATGGGTGGATGAATTAGTGGAGAAAATGGAAGGAACAGAGGACAGACTTGAGAAAGTAGAAGAAGGCGTGGAAATTCTTCAAAATGACATGGTAATGTCACAATACAGAGAAATGGAATTTGCTCTGAGAATTAGGGGTCTTAAGGAGGATTTACAAGAGAAACTTAAGGAGGAAATTGTTACAGCTTTGGCCCTGGTATTGAATTGCAACCCAGAGGTGATTTGTGGAGAAATAGAAAATTTTTTTAGAGTAAATTCCTGGGTTGCACGTCAGAGAA
>NW_015386560.1:1158010-1161236 GCF_001527695.2 Protobothrops mucrosquamatus | reverse complement strand
TAATACAAGCGGATGCAAGCGATGTGGCAGTGGGGGCTGTACTATTACAAGAAAACGATGACGGGGTATTGCAACCCTGTGCGTATACATCCAAGAAACTCACAGAAACAGAACAGCGCTGGCCCGTATGGGAGAAAGAGGCATACGGGATACGTTGGTCATTACTCACGTGGCGCCAGTTCCTAGAAGGCAACAAAATTCCCTTCCAGGTGTGGACTGATCACAAGAATTTGGAAGCCCTAAAAACACCCAGGAAGCTCAAACCCAAACAAGCCCGCTGGTCCCAGCATTTCCACCAGTTCCAATTTAAGCTCAAACATTTGCCGGGGAGGAAGAACTTCCTGGCAGATGCACTATCTCGCATGCCCCAATATAACAGCACGTGAACCACAGACTCTAAACCGACGATGACAGAATCACAACTGGCAGCACCAGTAACCACCAGAGCCCAAGCTAAGTTAAAACCACAACTGAGCAGCCAAACTGGAATTGAATTCCGGAAAAGTTTGGAAACAGATGAATGGTTCCTGAAAAACAAACGTGTGCACAATGAGAGACGGGTTGCCTTGGGTAGGGGAAAAGTTATATATACCAACAACCCAGAGAGTCACATTCATGCAACTTTGCCATGACACAAAATCAGCAGGGCATTTTGGATTTGTAAAAACATTACACTTAACTAAACGGCAATTTTCGTGGCCATCCATAAAAAAGGACATAGAAAGTTATGTGGCCAGCTGCCCAAAGTGTGCAATGGCAAAGAGGTTGCAAGGGAAATCGCCCAGACTGTTACAAACAGTGGCAAATCCTTCAGCCCCATGGAAGGAAATAGCCATGGATTTTATAGTGGAATTACCAGAAAGCAATGGGAATACTGTTGTCTGGACGGTCACAGACTTGTTTTTCAAACAAGTACACTTTATCCCTTGCCAAAAGATTCCCACTGCAAAAGCCTTAGCGAAACTGCTTGTCCAGCATATTTATAGATTGCATGGAGCACCCCAACGCATCATCTCTGATAGGGGAGTGCAATTTACGTCTGCATTTTGGAAGGAATTTTTATCCCTCTTAGGAACCACTCAGGGACTGACATCTAGCCATCATCCACAGGGGGATGGACAAACAGAACGGTGTCACTCAGTACTTGAGCAATATTTAAGATGTTTTATTGATTATCAGCAGANGACATTTAAAGCACAGGAAGATTTGATGGAGCAACTTGTTGTGGAATTGCCTGGGGCCATGTCATTATCTTTAGGAGATCCTCAGAATCAACAAAAGTTGGGAGTGAATTCAAAGGAGCAAAGAATGACCCGTGCTGCCTATAGGCGTAAAGAGAGAGAGCAACAACAAAAAGAAATTGTATCTATAACATATTCACCGACTTCGGAGCCAGTGGGAGGGGCGAGGCCAAAGAGATCTGCAACGACAGACTTGCAGGGAATGCTTAATAAGCTTCATAAGCCAAAGGATGGTTAAGTTGATGACGCTGAATGTGAGACTTATGGAAAAGGAAGAAATTAGTTTAATATTTGAAATAGTATAAAAAGGATTATATGTTTGTAACTTATAGTATTCTGAAAGATTTAAAATATTTGATAAACTTAAGATTGGGATTTTATTTTACTTTTCCAGCTTTGAAGAAGGAAGTATTGATTTAAGATTTTCTTGAAAGTATTGACTTGAGAGTGAAGAAAGTGAAGGAAAAATTTAAGTGTAAAATTTAAGAAAAAAAAATTTATATAAGATGTTTGATAGATATTTAGACTTTTAAAAATTGTTTTGAGCTTAAATGTTGAAGGTGGATAGATTATATTTAGAGAAAGTATGGAGTGAATAAATATATAGTTTTTGAGTAGATATATTGTTTTTACTTATTGCTTTATTAGAGTTAAAGTATGTATATATTGATTGTATTATGTTTGTTTAGTTAAATTGTAATTTAGATACGGAATGGGATGTGTTTTAGTCCTGTATTTGGTTCCGGGAAGTCCAGAGGGGGAAGGGGATTAGGGGAATTATAAAAATTGATGTATTTACATGTTATAGGTAAACAATAATTGTATTGACAAGAGGAGATGCTCGGCTGGTATCCCAAATTGCACTTGAGGAGGTGGTTAGAAAGGTGATGGGATGTAGGTAGGTGGAAAGGAGGAAGGAGGAGAGGTTGTAGGTTAGAGGGAGGAAGGATAGGAAAGTGAATGAGGGTGGAGGCAAGGCGGGGACTGCTGAGCGTTTCCGAAAATGTATTGATTTGGATTATTATTATTTTTTGCTTGTGTATGTAAATGCATCATATTGGCATTTGTTGTTTAATTATAAAAATCAATAAAAAATTTATTAAAAAAAAAAGAACAGAAAAAGCATCCATGGGAGAGGAAAAGGGACTACCAGAAATACCAGAGGAATACAGAGACCTTGCTGAAGTTTTCAGTGAGGAGAGGGCGGATGAGCTCCCCCCCCCCACCGACCCACAGACTGTGCCATTGAATTCAAACCTGGGGCAAAACTCCCAAAGCCCAGATTATACTCCATGAGCCCAAAGGAGAAGGAGGAAATGGAAAGATTCATAAAGAAAAACCTAGAAAGGGGGTTCATTGAGCCAGCCAAGCCTAAAGTGGCTGCCCCAGTCCTCTTTAGGGAAAAGAAGGACGGCTCTTTACGCTTATGCGTGGATTATAGGGCCCTGAATACAATCAGTGAAAGCAATCTATACCCTCTGCCTCTCATGAAAGACATGTTGTCACACCTCTCGAAAGGGAATTTTTTTTCTAAACTAGACCTAAGGGAAGCTTACTATCGCGTGAGAATCAAGGAAGGGGATGAATGGAAGACCACATTTAACTGCCCCATGGGGTGCTACCAATTCAAAGTCTTGCCATTTGGATTACAAGGGGCCCCCGCAGTATTTATGCAATTACTCAATGACGTTCTAAGGGAGCACCTATTTAAGGGGGTCCTGGTTTACTTAGATGACATTCTTATCTTCACCGAATCAAAAGAGGAACATGTCAACCTAGTCAGAGCGGTTTTAAAGAAACTGCGAGCCGCCCACCTATATGCCAAACTCTCGAAATGCGAATTCCACCAGGAAAAGATAAACTACCTAGGTTATCGCATATCCCCACAAGGCATTGAAATGGACCCAGAGAAGGTCAGGGCAGTATTAGACTGGGCACCACCCCGCACAAGAAAGCAACTACAAAGTTTCCTGGGCTTTGCAAAC
>NW_015386560.1:1153389-1154409 GCF_001527695.2 Protobothrops mucrosquamatus | reverse complement strand
GGGGATTGTGCCTCTATTGCGGTGAGGCTGGACATTTTGCCGCCTCATGTCCCAGGAAGCGGAGTGGGGCGCTCAAGCCTGTTCCGGAGTCTCGGCGTGATCAGCCGGGAAACGGGCCAGGCCTGGCCTAGGGGAAACCCTGGGTCAGGCACGTGCACATGCCCCACCGGAGTCGGCGGCTGTGGACTATGAGCCCCCTTTGGCACCTGATTCTGGACACCCGGGTGTTGTTGGCCAACCGGTCGGAGGGGCTCCAGGCACATGCGCTGGTTGACTCGGGGGCCACGACGAACTTTATGGACCAGGCCTTTGTGGCCCATTTTAAGGTCCCCATGGTTCCAGTAGACCCTCCGTTGCGAGTCGAGACTATTGATGGGTGGGAGCTTGTGGCGGGGCCCATCAAATTCGCTACTCAGCCGTTGCGCCTCGCCATTGGGGCCCATGAGGAGGCGATTCAGTTTTACGTGGCGGTGGACTTGCATTTTCCCTTGGTCCTGGGGACGGCCTGGCTTCGGGCTCACGACCCTCAGGTGGCATGGTCGCGAAACGCCATCTCGTTCCCGAGCCTGCAGTGTGTTGATCACCACCGTCACACCTGTGCCGGCCAGGACGTCTCCACCCCAGCCGTCTCCTTGCCTCCTGAGCTGACGTTTTTCGCCGATGTGTTCAGCGAAAAGGAGGCGGACTGCTTACCCCCGCACCGACCCTACGACTGCCCGGTGGATCTGCTGCCCAACGCGCCATTGCCTGTGGGCCGCCTGTACTCCATGTCGGAGCCCGAGTTGGCCGCCCTATGGGATTTCCTGGAGAAGAACCTGGCTCGCGCAAGGTGGAGGCGTTGCGCAGTTGGGAACCCCCACGTCGGGTGAAGGACGTCCAGCGTCTGCTGGGGTTCGCCAACTACTACCGGACCTTCATCCCGGGCTTCGCCACTCTGACCGTGCCGCTGACCCAACTCCTTCGGAAGAAGGTCCCGTTCCAGTGGGGGCCCCCGCAGCAGCAGGCCTTCGAGGTCCTCAA
>NW_015386560.1:1122881-1153096 GCF_001527695.2 Protobothrops mucrosquamatus | reverse complement strand
GGAAAAGGGGGTGAGAATGTAATGCCTGGGATTGTCGCTGGGAGAAGGGGGTGATGGGGTGTGGCTAATGGGGGATCCCTTAAAACCTTGAATGGGAGAGCTTGGACCCAAGTCCTGTCTAGAACGCCTGCATCCAGCTTTCTCTTAATAAAGATGCCTGTTGGAAGAAATATTCCAGGAGTTCTGTCTTCTTAAGATGGAAAGTGGGGTGGGTCCTTACAGAAGAGTTCAGAGAAACAGCAGGATTGAAGATAAACAGAGAAAAAAAGTAAAGTTATAGTTAAGAATTTTACAGATAAACAAAAAAATGAACTGTCAGGAAAAATAGATCTCCAGATAGTTAAGAAAGTTAAATATTTGGGAATATATCTAACAGCAAGATGTGCAACAATAAAAGAAAACAGTTATATAAAGCTATTAAATCAAATAAAACTGGATTTGGAAAAATGAAAAAAATCTATAATTATCAATGTTAGGAAGAATAGCTACCATGAAAATGAATATCTTACCAAAATTACTTTTCCTATTTCAAACAGTACCCATAAAATTAGAGAAAAAATTCTTCAACAATTTAAATACACTGATTTTGCAATTTATTTGGCAAGGGAAGAAAGCTAGAATTAGATTGAAAATGTTACAAGAATCTAAAGAAAATGGAGGATTTGGACTACCAGATTGGGTCTTATACTACCAAGCATGTGCTTTAACTTGGTTAAAAGAATGGATAACCCTTAGACATAAAAGATTACTATATTTAGAAGGACATGGTTTACAACTTGGATGGCACGGTTTTCTATGGTATGGGAAGAATAAAATCCATAGATATTTCCAAAATCGCTATGTAAAAAATGCATTATTTTTAGTATGAGAAAAGCTAAAAGCTAAACTCTACATGAAAATACCAGGATGTCTTTCAACAATGGAAGCTTTTGTTCATCCAAACTTAACTAACTTTGAGTAAATTGTAACCTATAAAGATATTTTGAATACGGAAGGGAAATTAAAATCTAAACAAGAGTTGGAAGATCAGGGTATTGTTTTACCATGGTGCCCTCAATTGCAAATACAAATGAGATATGAGAAAGATGCTAAAATACAAGAAGAACCAACCTAAAGGAAGTTTTATGTAGCGGTATGAAAATGGAATGGTTTCCGTGTGGTTGCAAATGAGTTCCCAATTGCTGAGATCCTGGCAGTTGGAGACCCTGTGTTCCCTACAGCCACTTACTTTGAAACAGTTAGCAGCTTAGATCACTTTGGCAACTTATAAGGTATACATATTCTGGTCCTTGTAATTTGAATTGTTACCCCAGTCAAAGACAGTGGTATAAAAGGTTTCCATATGGAAATTCTTTAGCCTAGTGTAATTAATTATAGCTCGGGGTCCTGAAGTTACGCTTATAAGACAGGTTGTGAGAATGTCCCTCACAGATCTTCCCCCTGCCAGGCAGAAGTTGGTAGTGTTCAGAACTTCTTGCGCTAAATACTCCCAAATATTCTTCTTTTCTGGCAGGAGCCTCATTTCCAAGAGTCCTGATACATTAGTTATACATAGAAATATAAAACAAATTTTAAAAATCCCTATCCCCAGCTTTCCCACAGTCTTCCCGCCCATCTTCCCTTATTTCGAAAAGAATTTTCAGCATCCACTCGCTTGTCTCTGAGTAGCACTTTCTGTGTTGGAACTGGATCCTTGCTGTGCTCCAATACAGCTGGCTTTACATGGGTCCACTGAATCCAGGCATCTTTTTTAGCGACCTTAATGGCAGTTTGCATAGTCAGTAGGACTTGGAAGGGTCCCTTCCACTTGGGCTGTAGAGGAGTTGTCCTGGCAAAAGACTTTATCCACACCCAGTCTCCTGGCTCAAATGGATGAAGGGCCTCTTCCAAGGGCAGAGTCTATGTCAGGGTGCTCTGCTTCCACAGGCTTTGTAGCCTTTGGTATAGGGCTGTAAGGTAAGCAGAAAGAACCATATCCCCACTTTCTAAGTTAAGGGAATGAGGGTCTAGTCCCTTTAGCATGTCTGATGGGCAGCCAAAAAGTAGTTCGAAGGGTGAAAGACCCATGTCTCGCCGAGGCCTGGTTCTAATGTAAAACAAGGCAATGGGTAGGGCTTGTGGCCAGGTTAAATGTGTCTCCTGGCAGAGCTTAGAGTCTTTATTTCTCAGTTCTGTCCCTCCAGAGCTAGTTGGAGAAAAGGGGGTGTGTACGTTTTGTGTGATACCAAGGGCTTGGTATATGTGGGTGAGGATCTGTGCTACAAAATCCATATCTATAATGCTGGATACCCCAAAATGTGGCACTATGTCTTTTAATAGATGCCTGGTTGTTTCTAATGCTGTGGCAAGGTGGCAAGGAAAAGCCTCAATCCAGTGGGTTAGCTGGTCCCTGCCTACAAGGACATATTGGAAACCGTTTGCTCTGGGCAGCTGTATATAATCCATTTGTAATTTTTCAAATGGGCGCTGTGCCCATGGTCTTTCTGGAGGTGGCATTATTGGCCTGGCAAGTTTTACAAGTCCCTGCTACTCGTGTGGCTTCCTGATATGCTCCTGGTACATACCAGACTCCTCCCCTTATTGCATCTACCATTGCTTGTGTTCCACAATGGCCTTTGGCATGTAGTCTCTGGCAGATAAGTCGTAGGTGTCATGGTTCCAAAAGATGAAACTCTTCAAAGAACTTTGAGGCATTGTTTACCTTAAAGAATCTTTAATCGAGCAGCATAGCTTCGGTATGTACATAGTTGAAGCCAAAATCTGACTTCCCCTCCCTTCAGCACATAGATCAAAGCACAATTCCCTCCTACAACGAACAGTCATAAATCACATTCTCCAATTAGTTTGAAATGCTGGCTTCCCGCCCAGTTTCCTCTCCTGCCATTCTTTATCAGCTCTTGTTACGATATTGTATGTCTAACTAATTCCCATCGCATTCCTCCCCCTCCCTCCAACACCATCTAACTCTAAGAGTAAAACAACAGAAAGCAAAAGGCTGCATCTCCATCATTGTCAAAGCAAGAACATCCAATGTTAGCAGCGTTGACAGGAGACAGTGGGGGGCTATGGGTCTTCCATCAGGGACCCTCCAAAACCCCTCTCTGAATTCTGCTTCAAATTTTCCTTTCCAGTGTTCCACCTCCCCCTTCTCCAGTAAGTCTTTGTATGGGATTTCTGTGCCTACCCTCAAGACAAGGGCTATTGGGTTTGCTGGTAGAGGCTGTAGGGCAGCCCATTTAGCAGCTTGATCTGCAAAGTGGTTACCTTTGTTAACTCTGAATTATCTTTTTGATGTGCCCTGCAGTGTATGATTGCTATTTTTGAAGGCAATTGAATAGCAGTTAGTAATTTTGAGACCAGTTCGGCGTGTGCTATAGTCTGTCCTGACAAAGTCAGGAATCCCCATTGTTTCCATAGGGCTCCAGTAGTGTGGCAGATCCCAAAAGCATATCTTAAATCAGTATACATGTTGGTAGACCAGTCCCTCGCCTCCTCGCAGGCTTGTATTAAAGCCGCAAGTTCAGCGGCTTGGGCACTGTAAGAAGGAGGGAGCAGCATTGCCCACACTATTTCATGGAGAGAAATGACAGCTGCTCCTGTCACTCTACTCCCTTCATATATGTGCGAAGAACCATCTGTGAATAGTTCAAAATCTGGGTTTAATGGGGACATTGGTGAGGTCGGGTCAGGGCAGCTCTGTGTCCTGGAAAAGGTGTAGGCAAACATGCAGGTTTTCCTTTGATTGCTCTGTTGGTAATAGTGTAGCCAGATTTAAAGTGCTGACCAGGACATAGGGGACAGTATCAATATACAAATGGCCCCTCTTTCTCTGGTCACTTGTAGTCCTGGATGCAGGGTCATGAAAGGACAGCAAGGACAATACCCAATGTCCTAACCCACCCAAGAACATACGATATCTTTAGGGAAACACCCAAATGGGAACATGTTTAGCTACTTCTGCTTTCTCCCTTCTTATCTACAGTGTGCCAGACTTATTGGGTGCAATCTTTATCTTATGTGTGTCAGCTTTGCTGGATGGGTTGCTTATGTAATTATACAGAATAAATACAAGGATTTCTTGTCATTTGTTGCTCCTCTCATTTAGAGGGGTCCGTCTCTATTCAGCTGAATAAACACGTAAACTTGAAGGCAACTTCTAGTTTCTTGTATTTATTTAACCAGCAAAACCTCAGAACCTGCATATCATTTTTGGCGAGCAAGCCAGGAGAGGTGCTTGGTCCTAGGGAGGCTCAGGAAGGGGAAGGCGCCAAGCACGCTCTGGGATTTCCTGGAGGCACCCCCCCCTTCTTGACTCTTCACTGTGGCATTTAAACAGGAACTGCTTTTTTGTGTGTGTGTGGTTGTTGCCTTCACTTCGTTTCTGCATACTCAGGAGGGCTGAAGATAAGGTAAGCATACATTGCTTTACTGCACAGGCTTGCCCAAGGGAGTGTGTGTGTATGTGTGTAAAAGTGTGTTTGTTTCCTTGAATCATTTCCCACCGTTGACCAGAGATGGGCGGGTTCTTGCCAGCCGCACCTATGCCCCCCTCTTTTGGGAGGTTCTGCCCTCTTTTGGGGGGTTCTGGGAGTGCTTAGAAAGCAAGGGGCTTAAGCTTGTACTCTCGTGCTCCAACGGGTTGAGTGGTGTGTGGTTTGTGGTTGCTCCGTATATATTTCCCGCTGTTGATCAGGCCTAGGCGTGATACTGAACTTAGCCGAAGGTCAGTGGATCTCTTGTGGCCCAACAGGCTGTGCAAGTGGTGTGAAAGATTTAGACACATGGGTTCAGCCCAGGGTAAACCTGTTAACATGAATAAAATCCAAGCATTTGCCCTCAGCCCCCTTGAGAGTGTTATCAGGAACTTTGATAAGCTCA
Source organism: Protobothrops mucrosquamatus (assembly GCF_001527695.2). Classification (NCBI taxonomy): domain Eukaryota; kingdom Metazoa; phylum Chordata; class Lepidosauria; order Squamata; family Viperidae; genus Protobothrops; species Protobothrops mucrosquamatus. Next base: position 1,148,218 of record NW_015386560.1, on the reverse strand, counting down.
AAACAGTCAGGCTATGAAAATTGAAACTCTGATCATGTATAATACCCTCTGGCATCAGGATATACCTACTGTTTGGCCCAAAGGGGGGTCCATAGATTTGGGATTTTTTGAAGCTATGGGAGATTATGCTCAAAGAGGCATGGATCATGATCAACAAGCTTATTGTGCACTTTTTTGGACTTTACAAAGAGATAAGCAGATGCTTAAATACTGTGGGTTGTGGCAACGTCCCACAGCACCACCTCTTCTTGCTTTATCTTCTGCTCTGCCACCTTATAAGGGGATTTATCCCCTCACAGAGCAGGTAGCTATTAGAAAGGGGGACACTAATAAGGTCCTGGTTCATACCCCCTTCTCTACATCTGATCTTTATGCATGGGAGGACCAATTGGGTTCTTACACTGAAACCCCATGCAAATATTTTGAATTGGTTCTGTTCCTTTTTCAAACTTATGCCACTAACTGGGCAGACCTCCAAGCCATGCTGGATGTCTTTCTAACAACAGAGGAAAGGCGTCTGGTAGGAAATGCTGCTAGAAAAAAAAGTTACAATATTTGAGAATACAGCCCCAAACCTCTTATGCCAGTGGTTCTCAACCTTCCTAATGCCATGATCCTTTAATACAGTTCCTCATGTTGTGGTGACCCCTAACCATAAAATTATTTTCATTGCTACTTCATAACTGTAATTTTGCTACTGTTATGAATCGTAATGTAAATATCTGATATGCAGGATGTATTTTCATTGTTACAAATTGAACATAATTAAAGTATAGTGATTAATCACAAAAACAGTATATAATTATATATTGTGAAATATTTATTTCTAATTACAAATAAATGAAATTTTGTCTTGAAGCATGGGTGCCAAATCACACCTTCAGCTGCTCCACCTATGGCTCTGAAGGGAGACCTGACCTTTTCTTTTCTCCCCTTGCCCTACAACACACACACATACACAAACACATTTTCCAGGGTCATGTGATCGCCTTTTGCAACTTTCTGACTAGCAAAGTTAGTGGGGAAACCAGATTCACTTAAGAACCATGTTACTAATTTAATTTCTCTCTCCCTCTTTCTTTCTCTCTCCCTCTCTTTCTCCCTTTCTCCCTCTCTCTCCCTCTTTCTCTCTCTCCCTCTATTTCTCTCTCCTCTCTTTCTCTCCCTCTCTCTCTCTTTCTCCCTCTTTTCCTCCCTCCCTCCCTCTCTGTCCGATCGGGGATCGATTTGGAGGTGCGGAACTTTTGATCAGTTCCGACCCTCTGTTGTGGAGGTTATTGACTGGGTACAAGCAGTCTGGGAGGCTTGGGCGGCCCAGCCAGTCTACAAAGGTTGGAGGAGAACCTGGGACGGATGTTCACGAAAGCCCCGAGCCTCTCTAGCTGCCAAGTAAAGCAAGGGCGACTGGCTGGTGTGAGTGAACAAAAGGGCGGCCAACCTGTCTCTTAAGCATGCTGGCTTCCCCGGACGAGCGGCGGCTCTCACCTGCCACTTTCTTCAGTCGGCAGCAATAAAGGTGGGGACGGGGGTTGGTCCCTCTCCCCGAGTGGCATTAAAAGGCAGAATCGTCGCCGGGGGAGCAAAAAGGGCAAGTCTGGCTCGCCAAGCTCGGAGGGAAGGAGGCTCCCTCGCTTGCTGCGCACAACCCCGCCACCCTCTCAGCCCAGCGTGAGGGGAAGCGGCGAGGCAAAGTAGCGAGTGTCGCTGCCGCAGGGGAAGGAGCCAAAGGAGGCAAGCGTCGATGGGGCCCCGGATTGGCTGGAGAGCGTTGTGGTCACCCCTGGAAGCCTGCGGGAGCAGTGAGCTACCGAGAGCCGCTCAGGCAGAGAGACTCGAGGGCTGCAATGGGACGGGAGCCTCCCCAATTTCCCGCCTTTGGATTGGCACGACTGGGAGCGTTTTGGGGCAGAGTCGCCCCACCTGCCCTCCAGCAGTCAGCTAGAAGCTCCCGCCCCAGTGTAGTCTGGACAACAGGGAGAGGAGGCTTGGGGATGCGGCCAGCGGGGCAGGTTGAGGCGGGGCAGAGCTGGTGGCAGATTTGGCCTCTGCTCTTTCTGAGGGGGGGAGGGGGAGAACAGGGTCCAGGAACTCCCTTTCAGCTGTGGGCCTTACTGGAGCGGGGGAGGGGGAGCGTGAGGCAAAACTGAGGCCTGCAGGGAGAGGCTCGCAAAGACTCGGCTCTACTTTATGTGTTTCAAACCCCGTCTTACTTTTCTACCTTCCCGGCCTGTAGAGAGTGTTCTTCTCCCCAGTCCTTGACCTCTCTCTCTCTCTCTCTCTCTCTCTCTCTCTCTCTCTCTCTCTCTCTCTCTGGGGGGGGAGTGGGCTTTTGTTTGCTTAGCCATGAAAAGTGCTGCTGAGCAAATCTCCAGCGGAGTCCGGGCGACAAATCAGGGTCCGGGTAAAAGAGGGTCGTAGCTTCCATCTGTTTTGAAGCCAGGCTGCTTCTGGCTCTGGACTACATTTACAGGAGCTCCCATTCTCCCTTGGCGAGGAGTGGAGGAAATCGCCTTTCGCGAGTTCTGCTCTTTGCTGGGCTGGAGCACATTTATTTGCACGTGGGTGCACGCGTCGTGTCCTGGGCTAGGAGTAAAAGTGGTGGGTCAAAACGTGGTTGGCCGCGATGCGGTTTTCTGAGGAAAGCGAGACACGGCACCCCGAAGTCTTTCGCTTCCCGTTTCTCCTCCGCGCCCCCGGAGGGCAATACAAGGCAAATCTGTCTTTGGGGGGAAGGAGGAGTGGGGGACGCCACGAAGTTTTCCCAAGCCAGCCGCACCCAACAACTCCCCAGTTTACATGCAAGGTGCTAATCGTGTCCAGGCGGTGGTGCCTCAAAACTAGCGAAACAAATTCCGAGGCTGTTCTGGCGCTGCGGCTCCTGTGGTTTGTCATCGGCCGAGGCATGGTAGCTTTGTTCGTTTGTCGCTGTGGGCTTAAGGGGCCTCTTTGAGCGAGACGGAGCCCGCACGAGGATCTGGGTAGTTGGATTCCGTGCAGGAGCCCCGGGTTGTCTGAAACGGGAAGCACCCCCTCTATTCGCCCCGAGGCACGGCGCTCCGTGTTCGCAGTGGGGCCCCAAGGAAGCTGCCGGCGCCTGGTTGAAGCAGCTGGCTGGCGCTCCATTGTAGCCAGCTCTGCCGGCGGCAGCAGCAACAGGGATCCCCCACAGCTTGTGGCTTATGCTGTGGTGCCCGGATCGGTTTCCCACCGTGCGGAGGGCGTGTACCACCGGTTGAAAAGCCCTGCCTAAGACCATCAGAAATATGTGTTTCCTGATGGTCTTAGGTGACCCCTGTGAAAGGGTCATTCGACCCCCAAAGGGGTCGCGACCCACAGGTTGAGAACCGCTGTCTTATGCAAAGACAATACATTATGTCAGTTGTGGGACAAATAACATGAGCAGGCATTTTATTTCCTCTCTGTATACAATTCCTGCAGCTGCAGAAACAGCAGCAAATATGGCAAAAAGAGAATGTGCATTTCTTTAATATAGAACAAAGAAACGGTGAGTAACTTAGACTTGGGAGAAAAAGTAGGCTAAAAATGAATAAAAAAGGTTGACACTGAACATAGCAAGCTGCCAGAAAGTAGATTTTATTACAAAAGCCAGACAGAGAACTGATTCAGCAATGACTTCTGGACTGGCTAGTAAAAATCACCTGAATGCACGGTACAATTAGTACTCTTTCCTATTTTAAGTTTTGATGACATTTGTAAGAAGCTTGTTCTTACTTTCCTAGCTTGGTTTTTTTCCTTTCAGCAGGATTGATTAATCCTATCACCCAGGGGAGGAAATGACTTGTTGATGAAGTTTTTGTCTTGTCATAGGTGCTGGTATGTTTTGGGTTAATACTGGCATTGTTGTTTTTTTATGTGAGTGTAGGGCAAACCTGTCAGCTTTCTTTTGGTATGTTCACAGTTAGTGCTTATCTTTTTCCTTCGTGTGTTTCTTGGCCGTCTGCCAGAGGCTATTGACTGAGCCGGGTGGGGGAGGAAGAGAGAGGAGGGAGAAAAAAACCTCTTCTCTGGTACTTTTATTTTTCAGCTTGACTTTTCTGAGAGAAGGGAGATGGAGCAGCCTTTTGTATTTGTCATAGTTGGTTTCTGGGGCTAGGTTTTCTACGTTTTCCTCCATGCTGGCTCAGTTCATATGTCACTACAGAGCCAGGGTTCCCCGTCCACAAAGCCCTGCCCTAGTAGGAGGGGGAAGAAGTGGGACTTGCAGAAGAGGATGGCGAGAAGTGGTAGGGCCCCCTATCACCAAAAGAGAAATGGGACAATGTCACCCAAATTCCAGGCACCCCCCCCCCAGACCACCCATTGCAGTCTTTTGTCCTTGGACAGGACCAGTGTTGTATCTGCATTCCGTTTGGCCACTGGAGCTGGGAATGTCTTTTATGTTCCCTTCCTAACTATCCTATAGGGTGCTGTTCCACAACCGTGCTCCAGATATATGAGGGCTGGGGCCTTTATTTCCTTGCGCTTATGGACGATTCTTCCTCTTCACCCCGATACAGTTCAAAGTCAGAGGAAAACAATACCCTTTTTTGATTGGTACAGAGCATCACATTCATTATTAAATAAGCCCCTTGGAAACCCTTCCTCACAACCGTTCCAGGTCTTTGGGGTCAATGGCCATTCTGTGTCAGCTGCAATACTCAACCCTTTGGAATGCTTTATGGGTGGTATTCGCCTCAGTCATTCATTTCTTTACCTTCCAGACTGCCCTATGCCTTTTTAGGATGTATTTGCTTGCTAAAGTTACAAGCCACCATCTTTGCTCTCATGGCTACGCCCTTGTATCTGGCCACTACAGGCACAGATAAAGAACCCTTTGCATGGACCAGGGATTGTCAGGTGGCATTTGATAACATTTGAACTGCTTTAGTCAATGCTCCAGCCCTTGCCATTCCTGATGTCACTAAACCATTCACCTTGTATGTGGCTGAAAGTAACGGGGTGGCTGCTGGGGTCCTTACTCAAACCCTTGGTACTTGGTCTCGTCCTGTAGCTTATTTTTCCAAACAACTGGATCCTGTTGCTCAAGGATGGCCAGCATGCCTTTGGGCTGCTGCAGCTGCTGTTCTTCTTTTGGAAGCTGCTGAACAATTAACCTTTGGGGCCTCTATCACAGTGGAATCACCCCATTAAATCCAGGATTTGTTAGCATCTAAGGGGGGCCATTGGCTTACAGCCTCCTGACTAGGACAGTATCAGATTGCACTCCTTGACAACCCACAAGTTCATATTAAGCGCAGTAGCAGGTTCAATCCAGCAATCTTTCTTCCCCAACGGGAATAGGATGGTGATCATGATTGTGTATAGACTATTGCTGAAATATTTTCTGGCTGGCTGGATCTAATTGACCAGCCATTGGAGGAGGTGGACAGGGACCTGTATACAAACGGCAGCATTTATGGGTCAGGAAGACAGGCTAGCTGGCTATGCCATGGTCACATTGGACCAGGTAGTGGAAGCAGCTGCTTTCCCTGCAGATACCTCAGCTCAGGAAGCTGAACTCATTGCCTTGACGAGGGCCTTGGAGAAATCAGACGGTGCGGTTGCTATATTTATAGACAGTACATATTTGGGGAGGTTTGTGTTATACATGCACGTGGGGCATTATAGACGGAGTGTGGTTCACTCACTGCTCCTATTAAATATGGGTGGGACATTTTAAGGCTATTGGATGCTGTTTTGCTCCCGCATAAGGTAGCTGTCATGCATATGAGGGGCTATGTTAGGGTTCATACTGAACATAAAAGGGGAAATGCCTTGGCCGACTGCACTGCAAAAGTCTGCTGCATCAGGTCCCCTGTCTCCTTGGTATATGGGTGCGCTTGTACCCTCACATTTGCCTGTGCTGGCTCCATCATATATTTCACAGGATGGGCACAGAGCTTATAGATTGGGTGCTATTTATCGTGGACATAGGCTGGAGAAGGACAGGAAATGCCTTCTCCCAGGGCGTGGATTACAAAACTTGCATGCTAGCACTCATTGGGGTTATGACGCCATGGCTGAGTTTCTTATGGAGGGCTATATTTGTCCTGGGATCTATAACAAGACCCTCACAATGATCAGGCAATGTGTGATTTGTTTATGTCATGACCTGTGGAAATTATTAAGTTCCCCTTGGGGAGGCTTGGGGCTGGCCAGGATCCTGCTAGTTTTTGGGAGGTTGATTTTACTGAATTGCCATGGGTGCGGGGGTTTAGGTACTTGCATGTTTTTGTGGGTGCTTTCTCTGGATAGAATGAGGTCAGGTTCTGGTCATGGTCAAGGTATGTGACATGACTATGGGGACAGTTGCTGTGGACTGGGATGTACAATCTAACACACCCTCCAAGCATGAACTCTCTTGTTGCTTTGCCCCCCACATATCTCGGCAAGGACAGTTTCTTCTTACACATGGTTGGGTGAGTCCAGATGCTGGCCAGGAAAACCCAAAGACCCCATCACGTGTATCTCACCCTGGGAAGTTAGTACCAGGATCTCAGCCAGATGCTTCCCATAATGCTGAGGTTGGACCTAAACGGGGTACTTTGCACAATAAAGCCCGAAGTAAGACATCTGATATGCTGCCTCTAGGAGACCAGATATCGGGAAGGGATCCTGCCATTTTCAGTTGATCATATCTTGGCACAACAGTCACCTTCTTCTGATTCTGTACCTAAATTGTCTGGGGAATTACAGACATCATAGAAGGCCGAGGTGGGCCCCAATTTCCCAGTTCCTCTTTAGGAATTTGGGGCTCCAACACCCATATATAGAATATGCAAGCATGGGTTAAGCTTTTGAATGTAACAAATTGCTGGATCTCCACACATATACTCCCACTGGTACACATGGGTTGGTCATGGAAGCTACACCCTTAGGAGCCTTTATGTTCAGCATGAACAATGCAACAAGGGGCTGGACACTTCCTGTGTTTGGGGCAGGAAAGCTGTGGATTGCTAAACTAGGGGCACTACAGCACCCTATAGCAGCTTGCCTTAGTCATTTTAATTCTTCTTCCAGATATAAGTTAGGATCTATGCACCTTGCGCAGATGGAAGGTACTAGCATGTGGGACGATTGGCATAAATGTCATCAGTTCTTTGGCCTTGTCTACAAGAAGGACCCCTCTGCTCTCTGTAGTTTGTTTGCAGTGGTGGGGCTCATGGCCTATATGTCTGGTGTTAAGGCTTGTATGCCTGAGGGGTTGGAAGGCAAACCAAGCATTTATCGTGCTGTCCACCTGGACTGATGGTTCCTTTGTGGTCGATTTGCCTATGAGTCTTTGCCAGCTTATTGGTCTGGTACATGTACCCTGGGAATTAGGAATTACCCTAAAGATCTGAAGGTTTCTATTGATACTGTATGGGAGGCCTTCAATGGTATATTCTCTTTCTTACCAGTTGGCTCCCAGGATGGGGATGGTTTAGGGAATTATTCCTTGGTCTTCTGTTTGTAGTATTCCTTGTTCTTGTTTCCTGCTATGTCCTTCACTGCTTGCCCCTAATCACCTCTGCTTGTTCTAAATGATGTGGGCAACGTGTTACAGAAGCTTATCCTCTGGCTCTTCAGTTGGGCTGTCATGCTCCTGCACATTGCTCGAAGCATGAAAGGGGGGGGGATTGCTAACCAGGACTTAGGGGACAGTATCAATATACAGATGGCCCCTCTGTCTCTGGTCACTTGTAGTCCTGGATGCAGGGTCATGAAAGGACAGCAAGGACAATACCCAATGTCCTAATCCAGGGCTTTTCAACCTTTTCACCCATTGTACCACTTTTAGGATATGGCAACATCCGAGTACCACGTCAACTAGCAAGGTGTCAAAAACTTGATGACCCCCCCCCCAAAAAAACAAAAAAAAAACTGATGAAGTACAAGTAGTCCTCGACTTACAACAGTTCGCTTAGTGCAGCGGTTCTCAACCTGTGGGTCGCGACCCCATTTGGGGTCAAACGACCATTTCACGGGGGTCGCCAAACAATGCAGTCTGCCATTTTTTCCCCTTTTCAACGCAGTCCGCCATTTCCCCCCCCTTTTCCTTAGCTGTGCTACTCCCTCTTATTCTAGACTCAATTCAAGAGACTCTATTCTATTGGCTTTTGAAAGCCAATAGGAATTGTCCAGTCTGTCTCTGCCCTGCTGAGCCCGGCAAAAGTCCAAATGGTGCTGCAAGTTGTCTGCAGCTAAGGCGAGCTTTCTGGATGTTTCCACCCCTCCCTGCTGAGCAACTCCTAAATGTAAGTAAAAGAGGGCCAGGGGTGGGAGGTGGGAGGCCGGCGGGCGCAGGGATGGTTGCTGGCGTGCGTGGGGCCCAGCAGGTGCCCTACCTCCCTTGGGCTGGGCCAGCTGGTGGCCCAGCTGGTGGTCGCCCTGCGCCCTCGCTGCCGTGTGCCATGGCCGCCCAGGAGTGCCTGGGTCTGCCTGCCACTGCACCGAACGTGCGGTGGCCAAGGTAAGGCTAGCGGAGCAGCGGTAGGCACAGGGAGGGTTGCTGGCGTGTGTGGGGCCCAGCGGGTGCCTTACCTCCCTTGGGCTGTGCCAGCTGGTGGCCCAGCCGGTGGTCGCCCTGCGCTGTCGCTGCTGCTTCCCATGGCCGCCCAGGAGCGCCTGGGCTTGCCTGCCGCTGCACCGCACAAGAAGCAGAGTTTCTTTTTCTTTCCTCTTCTTTTCTTTCTTCTACCCCCCTTTCTCCCCCTCTCCTGTCCCCTCTCCCATTCTTTTCTCTCCTCTCCTTCCCTGGCAACATGGCGGTACAGGAGGGGTGCAGAGAATCTTCTGCCAGGCCCCTCTTCTTCAGCTCCCCCGCAACATAACCGAAAAGATCTCGACCGACGGCGGCGAGATTCGGCCGGCTGAGGGGGCCGCTCTAGCTTGAGCAGGAGAGCCATCTCTATGTTCCAGGCATCCAAAGGCTGTGTCGGACCGGCGCGCGAGGGTCGGAGCGCTCTCGAGAAGGGAGGAAATAAGGAAGGAGGGAGGAAAGGAAGGAAGGAAGGAAGGAGGGCGATCTCGAGCTCAGCAGACGGCAGGTGGAGCGGAGCAGCAGCAGCAGGATAGGGCGGGGCGGGGCTTCGCGGTGCCCACGGGCCAAGTGCTGAGACTGGCAGTTTAGCAGCAACTCCCCTTTGTGTCTGGACTGAGAAAAGGGGAGCCGCTGCCAGCCAGCCAAGCCCAGCTGCCGGAGGCGGGGAGGCGATGCGATGTGAGAATCCCCCTGCACGAAGCCTTCGCGGGCAGGCTCCCTTCACCCGGAGGGCGGAGGAAGAGTCGGACAGACGGGCATCTGAACTCCCCAGTGGGGTGGAGGAAACAGGGCAGGGTCGCGAGTGAGTGTGTGAGTGTGCATGAGGGCGAAAGGGTTTGGCTGCTGCGGGAGCGCTTGTCACGGGTTCCCTCTCAGGTTCTGATCGCTGGCGAACCGGGCTCTTGTGAGGGGAGGGAAGAGGGTGGAAGAAGTGGCTCTCCCCTCCCCTCTTCCTGCTGGGGCCACGAAAGGAGGGAGGGGGAAGACAGAAAAAAGTGCATTTTTCCAAGGGCTGCCTAAGAGGAAAGGCCACTTTGCGCCGGGCTGCTCGGAGCCAGGAACTGGGAAACCCTGATTTGCTGCTGCTGCTGCTGCTGCTGCTTTGTAGAAACGCCAGGACTTTCTGCCCATTTCCTTGGTTGGAGTTATTTCCTTTTCCGCGTGCGTGTGGGTCACGTGTGGGTCACGTGTGGTCGTGCGTGTGGGTCACGTGTGGTCGTGTGGTCATGTGTGGGTCACATGTGGTCATGCGTGTGGGTCACGTGTGGGTCACGTGTGGTCGTGCGTGTGGTCACATGTGGTCACGGTGCGTGGGGTCGCGGCATTAGGAAGGTTGAGAACCACTGGCTTAGTGATTGTTCGAAGTTACAATGGCACTGAAAAAAGTGCCCCCCAAGCCACAGCCGAGCAAGACACCTGCCTGCCCACCCAGCGGCACTCTTCCTCCTGTCCGAGGTTTTCATTGTTGTGAGCATGGGGGGGGGTGTTTGGTTTTTATTTCCCCCATCTGCTGGGTGGCTGCAGCAGGTTTTGGTTACTTCACATGACCCTGGGACACAGTGACTGTCATAAATATGAATCAGTTGCCAAGCATCTGAATGTAAATCACAAGACCCTGGAGATGCTGCAACATTCCATCTGATCGGCGCTTCTTCTGGGCTCAGCAGAAGCGCCAGGATCAGCGGCGTGCTCCAGCTGGAGCCTGGCATTGATCCTGGTGCTTCCACTGAACCCTGACAGCCCCGAAGAAGCGCCAATCAGCTGGAAAGTGGCACTGATCCTGGCGCTTCCGCTGAGCCCTGACAGCCCTGCAGCTCCAGCCGTCTCTCGCTCAGGCTTGTGCGGTGCTGCCACCGGTTCAGCTCATTTCCCTCCCCCACTACCACTTTTCTAGGATGGTCACGTACCACCTGCCAGGTGCCAATGTACCACAGGTGGTACCCATACCACTGGTTGAAAAGCCTAGTCCTAACCCACCCAAGAACATACGATATCTTTAGGGAAACACCCGAATGGGAACATGTTTAGCTACTTCTGCTTTCTCCCTTCTTATCTACAGTGTGCCAGACTTACTGGGTGCAATCTTTATCTTATGTGTGTCAGCTTTGCTGGATGGGTTGCTTATGTAATTATACAGAATAAATACAAGGATTTCTTGTCATTTGTTGCTCTTCTCATTTAGAAGGGTCCATCTCTATTCAGCTGAATAAACACGTAAACTTGAAGGCAACTTCTAGTTTCCTGTATTTCTTTAACCAGCAAAACCTCAGAACTTGCATATCAAAAGTCATATACCTCTCAAATGAAATGTGATCGGAGGTGAAGAGCTCGGCTTCATTTTGAGCTAGACATTGCTGGATGAAGGTTTATGTTTGCGATTTTAGAAGGATAGCAAACACATCATCGGGCACTTTTAAAACAAGGGGGTGGCCCAGAACTAGATCTTTTAATCTTTTTACAATTTCTATGGTGGCTGCCTCCAGTCTCAGATATGGGACCATTCCCTTTGCCACAGGATTGAGCTGCACTGAATAGTATGCTACTGGTCGTAGTGAGGAACTGAATTGCTGAGCTAAGACACCTGATCCCACTCCCTGGTTTTCATGGATAAATAGCAGGAAAGGTTTTTTGTAATTAGGGAGACCCAGTGCTCGTGCCGACGCTAGCGTCTGTTTTATCTTTGAGAAAGTAAGGTCTAGTAGTTTGGTCCAGGCAATTTGGTCTGGCATTTCCTTAATAATTAGTTGAATGAGAGGTTTGGCTAATTCCCCAAATGGTGGAGTCCATGGGCGGCAGAACCCTAGGATGCCCAATAGGGCTCGCACCATCTTAAGGATGGTTTCAACCCTCCCTGGAGCTAGTTTTCGGATTCCAGGGGCAATAATATAGCCCAGGTAGGTGACCTCCTGCTGTAGGTATTGCAGTTTGGAAGGTGATGCCTTATGCCCCCTCGGTGCTAATGATAAAAGCAGGTGATGTGTGTCAGCCCTACAGATCTGTTTAGAGTCTGAGGCTAGCAGGAGATCATCCACATATTGAATCAGTGTTGATCCCCTTGGCAGGGCAATGGAGGATAGGTCTGTTTTAAGGATTTGCAAAAAAAAGGGGGGGAGACTCTGTATATCCTTGGAGTAGGCACGTCCATGTGTACTGTTGATCCTCCCAGGTAAAAACAAAAAGGTACTGGGAGCCCCGGTCTACCTGGATACTAAAAAAAGCGGAACAGAGATCTATGACTATAAAATATGTAGCCGATGCGAAACTTCAGTGATGATGGTAGCTGGGTTGAGGACTATCGGGTATCACATGACTGTTTACCAGTCTTAGATCATGAAACAAATCTGAAGACTGGGTTCCTGTCCTGGTCTAATTTTGGCTTGCGGACTGGAAAAATAGGCTTGTTACAGAGAGAGGTGCATTTACGAAGAACCCCCTGTTTTAGGTACGCCTCAATTAGTTTCCTAATGGGCTCTATGGCTTCAATTTGGATCCAGTATTGGGGAACACACGGGGGTGGTCCCTTTTTCACCTGAATCCTGACTGGGGTGGCTCCTTTCAATAATCCTATCTCAGTAGAATCCGAGCCCCACAGGCAGGTGGGGAGGTCTCTAAGATCTTTGTGCAGCTGTTCCTTGTTTAAGACTAAAAATTGCTTGCGCTTTGCAGGGATGTCTAATATTACTCCAGTTTTGTTGCACTTTATTGTGGCCCCATTTTGCACAGCAAATCTCAGCCCATAAGGGACAAAGGAGACTGCTGTCAAATAGTGAAGGCGTGATTCAAGGAAAAGAGGCCGATCTCTACCTTCAATTCTTGGGTGAATTTTACTGGGATAATCCCCCCCCACTCCAACTATATTATCCTGGGCTCCTGGTGTTACGGAGCCCTTAAAAAGAGGGGTCGTGATGAGAGACGAGGTGGCTCCGGTATCTACCAAACACTCATACTCCTTTCCCTCTATTGTGATTGTAATAAGGGATTCCCCATCCTGATCGCTCCTTAGGGGAATGGCCAGCCCGGCAAAAGTGGCTTGAAACTCCTCTTTTCCTGATTTTAGTCATTGACATCGGAGTTCATTTCCCCCATTTTGTTCCCAAGGGGGCTCTTCCTGATATCTCCTTTCCCTATTTTGAAAGGATCTCTCCCTAGGAAAAGAAGCTCTGGGTGGCAGGTGGTGGCGTCATTCGGGGTTTTTCCTGCAGTTGTATTTAAAATGGCCCGTTTCACCGCACTTATAGCAGTGCTGACACTTATGTCCAGGCACTCCCTCCTCCTCGCACTGCGGGCACTGATGTCGCCTATCAAAGGACCGGTTGTTTGTCTGGCTTTGTTACGTATGGCTGCAAAGACTTGCAGATCTTCCTTCCTTTCCATTCTCCTTTTCCTGTCCCTTTCCCTTTCCCTCTCTCTTTCTATTTCTTTCTATTTCTTTTTCTTCCTCTCTCAGCCTCTCCCTTTGGTCATAGATGAAGTTTGCGATTCTTCGCAACTTCAAAAGCTTCAAGCTGGACCAGTTTGACACAACTTGATGGAAATGTGTTTTAATGTCGCTGGTAGACTGGTCCACAAATGCGAAGGTGAGAATTCTCTGATCTTTCAGTGAATTTAGGTCTAGGTGAGCGTGTGCTATGGCTGCCTCTGAGAGTTGGACCCAAAAGGCATCTGGGTTTTCTGTTTCTCTCTGGATCGTTCTTTGAAATTCTTGCCAATTTAGAGGCTTTTTGCCTATTTCTTGAAGGGCTTCCATCAGGTTATCTTTAGCCCGATTATATCCATCCCATTATTTGTCATCATTATAGTCCCAATCAGGACGACTGGTGGGCCAAGTGACTAGCTGCCCTGGCACAATTATTATCGACCGCCTGGCTATTTCTGCGATCTTCTCGAACACCTTCAGTAGTTTGCCTTTCGTTAAGAAGACATGCAGCAGCTGAGTCATGTCACCCCACAAAGGATTATGGCTGTCTATTATAGATTTTAACATCTGAATCACAGCTTGGGGGTTTGACCTAAAGGAGGGAGTGTCCCTTTTCCAGATGGCCATGTCAGATGTGGAAAATGGTGTATGTGTCAGCACATATTCCAATTGCCCTCTCATCCTTCCTGGGACTGGTTTACTCAAGAGGGGGGCCATCATCTTTGGCTCTAACCTATCTGCAGTGGAAAGGGAGGCTCCTTTTTCTTCCTCCCTTTTTGGGGCAGGATTTTTAATCCTGGAAAATTCCACCCAGCAATACCAATAGGGTATCTGGCTGGGTCTTATTAGGGGTCTAAGTGCTTTTAAAGTTGCAAAATCAAAAGTACTATCCCTTGGCCAAATTGGTCTCCTGGTTCCATCCTTCAGCAAAGCCCATTCTTTACAAATTTTCTGTGCTCATTTCTTTTTCATGCCATCCAGGACGGGCACTCACCTCTCGTCCCACGCCTCGAGCAAATCTCCAATAGGTGACCTAATTCTGACCCTCAAACTACAGCTACCCATGTTCCCCTTATTATGTGGGGTTCAATCGGCTTAATCGGGTCCTAGCAGCACTGCCCAGCCACTCTTAGTGACACTGTCCCTGCTGCCCACAAAAAAATGCCCAGAGGACTCCGGTTCCCTCACAGAGTACAGGACCCTCCTACCTAGGGAACTCCCCGCAGTCACTTTGCAGACCAAAAAGGGGTCTGTGGAGGACCTGCTGCCCTCAACTCAGACAGGTATGGGCGCCTCCTTCTACCTCACCGCCATCAGTTTTCAGACTCAGAAGAAGTCTGGGAGGACCTCTGCTTTGTGCAGATTGTCTCTGCCTATGGACTTCTACTGGGACCTTCAAAGCACACTCGGCTCCCCCACTCTTTTCTACCAAGCAAGGTTCCACGCTCCGGTTTTAACCCCCTTGCGTTCCAGATTTCTGCCGGTCACGGCTTGGTGAAGATAGCAGCAGACCTGGGGGCAGCTAGGAAAAAACATGGAGGAGGTAATATCCTAGTTGTGATCAGAGGAGGAAGCCCACACACTCACACATACACTCTTGTCCCCAAGCTACAATTTTAGTGGTACTTACCTACTTTCGGGCAGCTGTTGAGTGCAAGACTCAAGGACTCCCTTTACTACCCTTTGCTTCCTGGGCAGGGTCCATGGGCTTACCTACAGACTAAAGGGAGTCTGTCGCAAGCAAGGTAGGAGCCCTCCGGGCCCGGTCTGGTGGCTGGGTTGGCTGGAGTCCCTTCGTGGTCGCCAGATTGTGAGAAGAATTTTCTCTGATTCGGTTTTCCAGCTGGGAAGCAGACCTTCAGCTCAGATGGAAGAATTGACACTAAATGAAGCAAGCTGCCAGAAAGCAGATTTTATTGCAGAAACCGGACAGAGTAGTGACACAGCAGTGGTTTCTGGACTAGCTAATGATTTTCCAAGGTGAGTGGTCCAGCTTTTATACCCCTGGAGTTATTGAAATTATGATTTGGATTTTGTAAAGGTATTTGTTTCCCTAATTTTCCTTAGTTTGTGTTTGTTTGGATCGGGAGAAGTTAATCTTGTCCTTAGGAGATGGTTTTATTCATGTAAATGGGTTTCTATATGTGTTTTGTGTTAATTTTGTTAGCATTACATTATTCCTATCTGGTGGGATCGATGGGTTTGATTGTTTATACAAGGCGGGTGTTTGCAGTTTCCTGCCCTCAGGGTGTTTCTTTTGGTTCTTGGCTGTCTGCCCAGAATTGCTCAGTGCGGGGGAAGGAGAGTGAGAGAAGAAAAAAAAAACCTCTTCTTTGGTCTTTTAAAATTTGGCTTGGCTTATCCCTTAAAAAAGAATAATGGTCATTTCCTTGAGGCATTCCCCACCCTTCCTGGGTGCATCTGCATCTGTGATGGCTAGTTTATGAGTCTGGGCTTCTTTTGTAATTATTTCTGTTATTTCCCTTTGAAAAGTTTAATTGTGTGACATTTTCTAAAGAAAATGTCCTCCTGTTTCAGGGTTTGGACTGATTCTAATTTCTAATGTATTTCGTTTGGGTGCTATTGATTAGCAACCTATCAGCACTTTCACAAGTAACAAGATCTATAACTGTGGTTCTCAACCTGTGGGTCGGGACCCCTTTGGAGGTCGAACGACCCTTTCACAGGGGTCGCCTAAGACCATCGGAAAACACATATTTCTGATGGTCTTAGGAATCGAGACACCGCTCCTCTATCTCCTTGCCCTCCTCTTCCTCCTCCCCTTCTTCCTCCTGCTGCCCCCCAGGTGGCTCGGGCGGGCACCGGGACAAGAGGGGTGCCTGGGGGGAGCAGCCGGGCTGGCAGAGGGGCTGGCAGGGGCTGCACGGCACCAGCCCCCACTGCAGCTCCATCGGATGGACAGAGGATGAGGCCAGGCAGTGCGGAGTCCTGGCTGGGGTGGTGGCAGCTGTTTCCTCACCCTCTTCCTCTCCTTCTTCCTCCTGGTGCCCCCCAGGCGGCTCGGGCAAGTGCCGGGGCAAGAGGGATGCCTGGGGGGAGCAGCCGGGCTGGCAAGAGTCCCAGCAGGGGTGGTGGCCGGGCCGGGGGCAGCAGGGACCCCCGACGATGCAGCCGTAAGAGAGAGAAAGAGAGAGGGGAAAGAGAGAGAAACAGAGGAAAAGCGAGAGGAAAGAGAGAAAGAGAAAGAGAGAGGAAAGAGAGAGAAAGAGAAAGAGGGAGGAAACAGAAAGAGAGAGAGAAAGAGAGAGAGGAAAGAGAAAGAAAGAGAGGAGAGAGAAAGAGGAAAGAGAAAGAGAAAGGGGGAGAGGAAAGAGAAAAAGGGGAAAGAGAGAAAGAGGGAGAGGAAAGAGAAAAAAGAGGAAAGAGAGAGAGGGAGAGGAAAGAGAGAGAGAGAAAAGAGGGAGGGGAGAGAGGAAAGAGAAAGGAAAGAGGAAAGAGAGAGACAGTGAGAGACCGTTTTGCATCTAAAATGAAGATAACACTGCATATATCCTTGTTTACCTTTATTTTATATATACACACACAAACATAGATACATACATACATACATTAAAGGTAAAAAAGGATATATGCAGTGTTATCTTCATTTTAGATATCAAAAGGGTTTGCGGCTCTCAGTGTTTTGTTTTCGGTGGGAAACGTGTCCAAGTTGCTCTTTGAGTGTTTTGGGTTGCCTACCCCTGTCCTAAGGGAGTCTGCGCTGCTTCGCGGCCCTTTCTGCGGAGGAGGCTGAACTAAGCTCTGCCGGCGCTGTCGCCCTCTTGGCTCTCTCTCTCGCTCTCTCTCTCCCTTTCCCCACCTGGGCGCTTCTCCAACCAGGCTGGGTGGAGCTGGTGGAACTGCCTTGATGCCCCCCCTCCCTGGCCAGCTGGATGGGGGGTTGGGGGTCACCACAACATGAGGAACTGTATTAAAGGGTCGCGGCATTAGGAAGGTTGAGAACCACTGATCTATAACAAGAGGAAGACTTCCCTTCTTTGCACCTGCACCTCAATTGTGCCGCTGCAATGCAGTGCAGGATTTCCCAGACATTGTAGCACACTTGCTGCCTTATTGAAATGGAAAAATTCTGAATAATTGATATCCAACAAGTGGCATTTTAAAAAGCAATATTCATTACATGAATCTATTAGTATTGCAGATTTCTTATTAAACCCAGGACTTTGGCTGACTCTGGATACCTAATGATAGATGAACATCCAACTGCTCTTTCTTAAAACTGATTGATAAAAGGACAGATCCTTCAATTTACTTGGGTTCTTTAAGGAAGTACTCCAGCCTGCTAAAAAGGAAAGTGCAAGGCTTTCAAATGTCCCCTCCTTCAAGATAGATAAATGTTGAAAGTAATCAGGATGGAAAACTGCCCTATTCTAGACCTTAAACCTTTATTTGGTGTGCCTAATTAAGTTAGGTGAAGATCTTTACAATATAATAACATTGGTATTCAGGTGCTCTCAGGCATCTGGTTCAGAAGAATCAGTAGCAGTCCTGAGGCAGGAGAGCCACCTAATGCTGCAAGAGCAGGAAAGAGCTAAGCTAAAGTTATCAGAACTGAGTTGCAAAATTCAGACAATTACTAGATGGCAACAAAGAGATACAGAAAAAAATATTTTTATTGTCATCTAGTGGTCGTTTGGATTCTTTCATGACATAATCAAACTAAGCACATAAATCAAACTAAGTAGCCTTAGTGAAACTGATGGTGACTCTGAGGGGCCAACCTTTAAACTTTTTTGAGGGCTTTTGCTCTTGTGGATATTATTTTTATACATGTTTTAAAAATATTTAAAAAGGAAAGGTCTGAAATAATTATTTGAGTGGCAATAGCTATCAGCATAGAAGTAAATGCTGGCGAATCCTGGGTTGGTACATGTCCCTGTGTTCCTGAAACTTTTTGGATAATTCTCATATCGGTCTTTATTTACATAACATAATATCTTCTGTTTGGGGTAGCTGAAGGCTGAGTTGCAGCTTGATCAGATCCCTTTTCTTATATCTGTGGCCATAGATATCAGTAATCAGGAACCATATTAGAGTTTTGAAAGGCCTTGTAAACTAATTTAGAACTTCTGTTTAGAGATGTGGCAAGTTGACTTGTGGGGACAATGTTCAAATTATGGGGCCTTAGTTGTCTAGGACAACTTGCTGTGGCCATCTCTCCATGACCATCTTGCCATGGCCAACTCACCACAGGAGAACTCACTGTGGTCAACTCACAGTGGGACAACTTGCCGTTGGACAATTGATGTGGGATAATTCAACACAATAATGTTATCTGCCATTCTTTCTTCTACATTTTTGTCAATGGAAATAATGTCGAAGAAACCGTGGTGTAAAATATTTATGCGTTGAGTTATCCTGCATAGAATTGTCCCACAGCGACTTGACTGCAGCGAGTTCTCTGGTGAGTTGACCGCAGCAAGATGACTATGGCAAGATGGCTGTGTTAAATTGGCCACAGCGAGTTGGTAGTGGCAAGTTGTCCCATTCTACTCCCATCCCCTACTATGCTGAGCTTTCCAACTGGGAAAACTGGAGGCCCATTTTGTGGCGTTGTTTTTTCCCCACTGGTGTTTATAATGTCATGTTTTAAAAATGATTGTACCATTCTGTTATGTAAATGCTATAGGGATTTAAGAATTAAGAAATGCTAGCACCCTGAGTTTGTCTATCATAATGAACCACACTTTAGCCTAGTATGTTGTGTGACCTCTGATCCTGTTTCATATATGATTCAGTATGTTATGTGAGCCCAGCAAATGGAGTTAAATAAACCATGTTTAGTGTAACAATATGAGAATGACTATATCATATAAATACATCTTCTAGTTTCTGTTTTTATTCTCCTTTTCTCAACCATGAAATGTTTAATAGAATTATTGAATCTTCTGTTCTGTTGAGGAATCCATATTAGAGCAGTCCTAACAGATGGTTATGCAGCTTCTACTTGAACTGACCCTGTTTATGAGTAGTTAGTTCTAGGGCCTAGTTGTTTTTTATTATTAGAACATTTTTATTAACATTCAGTCAGGATTAGCTCTCCTGTAATTTAAATCCTTTATTCCATGTTCTGTACATTGTAATGATTGGAAACATCTTGACCATCTTCAATGCGATTCCTCTGAGATACAAGATAACCTTTATTGTCACTTTTTTCTGTGAACACATTGGCACACATATTTGAAAAATGCTATCATGTTCTACCTGAGACTTCTCTTTCAAGGCAACTCAAACATTGTTTTTAAGAAATGCTAGCACCCTTTATGGTTTCTTTTAGAACCTAGATCTCTACTCCCCTTTAAAAAAAAATAGCAACAGTTGTATTCCATCTGATATTTCATACTTCTCTTGAATTTCTGAATTTCTCTAATATCTGGTACCTACGTTGGGATCTTTCCCCTTTTTTGCTGCTAAGGAATCTAACCTATTATTGCCCTGAGTTGATTGATATTTAAGATGACTTCATTAAGTTTTAATTTCTCTTAAAATTAAGATCATCATTATACAGTCAAGATCCTGCTATTTCTACATCCTTGTAGATGTAGAATGAATGTTGCCTACTCACTAGTATCAAGTCAAAGGGAGCTGATTGTTTTGTATATTCTTTCATCCTTAAAAACAGAAAATTATAAGCAGGACAAATTTGGAATTTTCAAAGGGACTGTAGTGGTAGAGTTTGTCTTCTAATGGATGGTCATGATTGTAAATTACATAGTAAAATTCCATTCCTATGCTTATAGCATTCTGACTGGATTTTGGACTATATATGCTGCATGGCCTTCTTTAAGTTGATTTACCAGGTTTGGTTAGATACAGTGTTTGCTTTTGTGCTTCATGTTAAATCATAATGTTTAATATATAGACTTCTTCTGCAATTTGGGGATTATATGAAGCATGGAAAAGAGACATTGATACATTCTAGGAATCTGTTTATAGGACCTTAATTTTTTTTGGAAAAATTAAAGGCTATAAATGTCAATAGTATATCATAAAACAGAATTCTGATCATAATCAGATGCTGTTTATTTAGCTGAACAAAAATCTTGTTGAGACTTACTGGAATGCAGCCTTATTAGTAATGTTAGATGCTGGAAATGAAAACTTACCAGGCATTGATCTCATATATTTTCTCTGCCAATGCAGTTCTATCTCAAATCTCGAGAGAAGACAAAATAAGATTATTTTGTTTCATTACTCTGCACATAAGCACGTTTCATTTGGGAGCTCAGGGAAGCAAATATGTTTCCGCTTATTTCCCCCCACAACAGTCCTATGAGGTAGACTCAGTCATCCAATTAACTTTTGTGGTTGATGGTGGATTGGATTTCAAACTGAAATGTGGCTGAGCATTTGTGACTCAGGTTGTTGTACAAACACAAAGTTCCAACGAAGGTAGGAGCCCAGAAATACAGATGGAAATCCAAGTCCACTTCACCACAGCTGCTGCTCTGTTTTGAAAGCTACATCCCATGGTGGGGAGAAGTGGGGTACTTTCTATCAGTGACCGAGATTTTTGGGGTTGTATTTGGTTGAGAAAATCAAGCGTGAAAGGCTCTCTTTGATAAAACACAGGCGCGGAATACTAAACCAGGACTCTCATGAAACCCTAAGGCTGTTTCTGTAGGCGGCTGTTCGAGCGCAGGCAAGCGCCAGTCAAGGAGCATTGGCCGAGCCGGCCCTTGGAAAGGCAGAGCTAACTGCCGCCGCCGCTTCCTCCTCCTGTTCCCCCACTTTCTGCAGGTTAGGCTAGTTCGGCCCCCGAAGGAGAAGTGATCCGAGACGCCTCATTGGGCGGTTGTTCAGCAGCTGACTGGGAAGGAGGGTGGGGAGAAAACGAGAGAACGCGGGCAAGGAAGCCCAGAAGGCGGATGGGATGGCGCAGGAAGAGGAGACTTACTATGGCAAGCACGGTAAGCCCTAATTGAGCGCCGCCTTTTGTTCCCCGCCCTCTTCTACTATGAAGGACGGACAGCAGCAGGTGGTCTTGGCCGGGTACGGATCGGGGAAGCGGCTTCCGCGCGTTCGCTGGGTGGGGGGACGCGGCGCTGCTCCCCGGTGGGCCAGGTGCCTGGCTTAGCTGCCGGTCGCCTCCGATCTTGGCGATTGCTTGGGCTGACGCAGTCACTGGTTTGCTTTGCAGCCATGGCGCAGCCTTTCCTCAGATCTGTCTTGGCTCCCAAAGCGGGTTCGGAAGACATTGCAAAAAATATCTGCGGTGGAAAAACAAGTCTGCTTTTTGCTTGACTTTAACCACTAGGAAAGGAGTAGGAGAGTAATAGAATTGAATAACCAAGCAGGGTTACGATCAACGCAAAGGAAAGGCCTTCTGCTCCGGCCAGTTGGCATTCAACCACTCTCGTTTCGGCCATTCCGGGTTTAATGTCTGAGTTTACAAGTGCCTGGGACTATGCTAAAATTGGAGTGGATCGTTTGTGGTTCAGCAAGTTGTAAGAATCCAGGCAATCTCTTGGTATATTACACAAACAGACTTACAGTAACTGGCCAGAATCACTGTGGAGTTTGGGCTATATAAATTTAAGTTATTAGTTATTAAAGCTAAAGTAGTTCTCTTATTTGGGCATATGCAGCATGTTGTGTTCTGCCTACTTAAAAGGCTCTGATGATTTGTAACAATCCTGATACACCAACATTAATACCATAGTATTAATACGCAGTCAAATTCCCAATGCAATAAAACCAACTTTCACAAAATGGTCCAGTAAAAAAGCTCATCCCCACCGATTGTTCCCTGGAACAGGATGTCTTCTGCCTCATGAATGCTTGGGCTTGGGCTTGAGAAAAACTCCATAAGGATGTGTAATTATAGTTGTTAGATTTTAACTAGGATTGATTTTTTTCTGATTGTTGTGATAATTAAGTCTGTCTCAGAAGGGGTAGAAAAAAAAGATTAATCAAATCAGGATTATGTGGTCATCCCTGTTGATCTGTTGTGTACTTGTGGGATCTTAAATATGATTGAAAGATGAGAAAAACAAGGGCAGAGATTTGAAATATGTTGTAAATATATATTAAGGCTTAAATATAATTGACTATATATATCCTAGACCACAGTCTGCATTACCTACAAGAAGGGCTTCTGGCAAGGAATGGGCTGCACCTCACAAGAATCAGGAAGAATATATTTGAAAACAACTGGCTCAGCTTATCCGAAGGGCTTTAAACTAAAATTGAGAGGGTAGGATGACCAATCTTTAGGATCTTTAGGACCTAATCCCAAGCATAAACCCCAAGACAACCAATCAAACAAAGAGGTAGAGAGGGATGGGAAGGAAGAAAAACTCAGATACAAACTAGGAGATGTAGGGTCAGCCATAAAAGACTGAGATGCCTATACACTAACGCTTAAAGTTTGGGGAACAAACAGGATGAACTTGAAGTACTAATACACAAGGGCAAGTATGATATGGTTGCCATTATTGAAACTTGGTGGAATGAAATGACTGAAATTACTGATGGAAGGATATAAATTCTTCAAAACAAAAGAGGAGGTGGAGTTGTATTATATGTAAGAGGTCATTACAACTCTACAGAAATGCATAAGACCAAGGATGAAAGCCTCCTAGAATGCATCTGGGTTAATATATATGTATAAAAAAAGAATGACATTGCCATAGGTGTATACTACAGGCCACCAAGCAGAAGAAATAGATGATTTAATTGCTAATCAATTAAATATATGTAGGGCACACCACAGTAGTAATGGGGGGTACTTTAACTATCTTGACATCAACTAGTAGAAAAACTCTGCATGAAGTGGGAGATCGAACAAGTTCCTGACCAACCTAGCTGACAACTTTTCATCCAAAGGTAGAGGAGGGAACTAGAGAGGGACAGCTATACTGGACCATCAGATGGATTCGTAATTGACTGACAAACTGCACTCAATGTGTAGTCCTTATTAGAACTACATCTACATGGAGGCAAGGAAGCAGTGGGGTACCCCAAGGTTCTGTCTTAGCCCCTGTAGTCTTCAATATCTTCATAAACAATTTAGATAAGGGAATAGAAGGGGAACTCATCAAATTTGCACATGATACCAAACTGGCAGGAATAGCCAACATCCCAAAAGATAGGCTCAAGATCCAAAAGAGCTCGACAGACTTGAATTCTGCCCTATCTAACAAAATGAAATTCAATGGTGAGAAAAGTAAGGTTTACATTTAGGCAAGAAAAACCAAATGTACAGGAACAGATTATGTGAAACGTGGCTCAATAGCAGTAAGTGCAAGAGGGCTCTTGGAGTCCTTAAATATGAGCTAGCAGTGTGCCTCAGTCGCCAAAAAACCAATGCAATCCCAGGCTGTATTAACAGGGATAGAATCAAGATCACATAAAGTGTTAGTAATGCTTTATATGGCCTTGGTAAGACCACACTTGGAATACTGCATCCAGTTTGTTCACCACAATATAAAAAAAGAAGTTGAAACTCCAGAGTGCAGAGAAGAGCAACAAAGATGATTAGGGGACTGGAGGCTAAATCATGAATAATTTCAGGAATTGGGTATGTCTAGTGAAAAGAAGGATTAGGGATGACATGGTGGCAGTATTCCAACATTTGAGGGGCTGCCACAAAGCAGAGGGGGTCAACCTATTTTCCAAAGCACCAGAAGGCACAATGAAGGAATGGTTGGAAAGGAGAGGAGGGAGAGGATAGAAGCAATATAGATCTAAGGAGAAATTTCCTAGCAGTGAGAACATTAAATGGAACGACTTGCCTTCAGAAGTTGTGGGTGCTCCATCAATGGAGGTTTTTTATAAAGAGACTGGACAGCCATTTGTCTGAAATGGTATAGGGTCTCCTGCTTGAACATAGGGTTGGACTAGAAGGCCTCGAATGTCCCTTGCAATTCTGCTATTCTGACTAATTTGTGAGTTATTGTATTGGAGTTCATGTTAAAATTGTCTAGCATGACTGGATCAGTAGATGACCTCAAAAGCAGGTATATCCCCATTCCCTTCAAGATAAATATCACCTGCCCTTCCACTAAATACTACTAATCACCTTCTGGTTTGTTAATATTAATTTTATTAAAGATTTACAATTATAACAGTAAAAAGTAATACAAATTAAAAAGAATAAAAATATGTGCAGCAAAGAAATAATAAAGAAAACATGTCAAAAGAGAAAAAATCCAATAACTCAGGGGTGTCATACTGCTGGCCCAAGGGCTGGATGCGTCATGGTGAAACCGCGCCCACCCCATTGCCGGCAATGGAAAAAAAGCTGCAATGCGTTGCGACACGTCATGTGATGTTGCAAGTTTGACGCCCCTGCCATAACCCATCTCTTATCTATAATCAAATCCTTAAAACCTCATCATTTCAGTCCTGATGTCAACAAAAGCCTATACAAGGTCTATTTTAACTTTGCATTCCTTCCTTTTATTTCTAATCATCTTTATCTTTCATCAATAATGTCAAGGAAGTTGATTTTTCTCTTTTTTTCTTGCCATAGAGTTCTTCAAAACTTTAACAAACCTCTTTTGTAAATCCAATATAAGAAATCCTGGATACACTAGATATTGCACCTGGGATGTAGAGACTTGAAATGCCACAGCACTAATAGCTTGGTGGACTCCAACACCAGACTTGCTATGAGATCTAGGAGCTCTGACAGAACTTCTCTGGAGCAATGGGCAGAATGGTACATCAACAACAATCTCAGCTTGTGTTTCTACCCCAACCTATTCACAGAGATGCTCATAGCTGAGTATTGCTAAGGTCTCTTTAAAAATTGTCACCATGCTTTTCACAGTCAACCATTCACTAAACATGAGTGGATGTGTTCCTACTAAGTACTTACTTTGCATTAACCAGTAGCACTCGAGACCAAACAGCTGAGCAGTCCAGCCCTCCAACCGCAGAAATGAAGATGTTGGGAGCAACACCAGTTGCTGTTTTTCTTCTATAATTATTATTGGCTGAGCACTCCCATCATACCTCCATATATATATATATATGTATATACTCTTTCCATTTACTATCTATTCCCCAAAGGCATCTAATTCGTACTCCCTTCTTTAGTTCCAACTGGAGGTAACACACACACACTTTATATCATGGGTGTCAAACTGCCAGCCCGCAGGCCGGATGCATCATAGCGAAACCGTGCCCACCCCATTGCCAGCAATGGCAAAAAAGTCACGATACGTCACGTCGCGTTGGTTAATGATCTCTGGAGGGCCCGGGACAGAGGTTATTCCTCTGTCCTTGTTCTTTTGGACCTCTCAGCGGCTTTTGATACTGTAGACCACGGTATCATGCTGCGGCGTTTCGGTGAGTTAGGAGTGGGAGGCACCGTTATGCGGTGGTTCTCCTCCTTCCTCACCGACCGTACGCAGTCTGTATTGGCAG
>NW_015386560.1:1109432-1122318 GCF_001527695.2 Protobothrops mucrosquamatus | reverse complement strand
TTAGGTAGGGATGATTTTAGAAGCAATTTTAATTGGAAACACAGCCGTCAATATTTGGTTTTTAATTCGGTTTTTATTGGGGTTTATATTGTTGTATTTTTGTATTTTTTGTATTTGTGTATAGTATCTGTTTTTTAAATATGCTGTGAACCGCCCTGAGTCCTATGGGAGAAGGGCGGTATATAAATTAAATTTGAATGAATGAATGAATGAATGTCACGTGACATTGCGAGTTTGACACCCCTGCTTTATACCATTCAGACTGCAAATACCAAGCCCTTGGCTCTTTATAGAGTAGCACCTCTCCTCTCTGCCACTCATCCACACCTATTGTAGCAACAATTGTCACCACATCACTAGAGCCCCCCCCCGAAGCTGCAACAGGCAAAGTCCCAACTGGCAACATTTCCTAAGCTCAAATGGCAGCTTTGCAGATCTATCTTAACTAGGCAATCTCTCTTCTCTCATCTTAACTCTCTTGTGGACTGACACCACTGGGACTACCCTCTCATGCCATCACCACTTCTGATTCCAAACTTTTCTTAGGAAGTTTAAATGTTTCCCAAAATTGGCTAAAATTCAATTTCCCCAAAGTAGTCTCTGCTTCAGGAATAGCTTGTCTCATTCTATGTTTTGAAATACCAGTAAATGAAAGAAATACAGCAAAGCATATTCATTCAGAATAAAGGTAGTCCTCAATTTAATAATGGTTGATTAGTGACCATTTAAAGTTATGATGGATCTCCCCAGGCTATTTACAACATGGATTTAACAGAATAACAGAATTGGAAGGGACCTTGGTTGCCCTGCTCAGGCAAATGGCTGCCCAGTCTCTCCTTAGAAGGTCCAGTGATGGAACACCAACAATTTCTGAAGGCAAGCTGTTCCATTGATTAATTGTTGTCATTGCCGGGAAATTTCTCCTTAGTTCTAGGTTGCTTCTCTCCTTGATTATTTTCCATACATTGCTTCTTGTTCTGCAGTCACGTGATTACATTTTGGGTGCTTGGCAACTGGCCTGTATTTACAGCCCTTTGCAGTGTCCTGCAATCACATGACCACAATTTACAACATTTTTTTTGCCAGAAACCAGCATTTATTTCCAGTTTCTGGAAAAAAATGCCCATTGAGAACAATGGATTTGTTTAATGACTGTGGTACTCCCCTAACGACACCACAAAAATGTCATAAAATCGGGCACAGTCATATGGTGACCCACATACTGACCAGCATGTCTTATAACTAATTCAGGGCTCAGTTACAATCCTAAATTGAGGACAACCTGTATTGGGTAAAAAGTGATAAAAATAGAACATAACTTAGTTGATCATACAAATATTAAAATGCATGCATCACCAAGCCTTGAGAGATTAATTCTCTTCTATTTCAAAGGGTTAATTAGAAGAGAACCAATTCACAATCTAGCATCAGCCTTTATATAATTTTATTGCCAAATTAAAAAATTAAGACTAGTACATACACAAAGTTTTTCTACTGAAATGACAAAAGAATAATACAACTATTACTGTATTCTCTTAATTTTAGCTTTTATTCTCTCTGTAGTTCCACAACATGAAATAGTTTTAGAATTAGTGCAGTTTTTAATGTTTTGACTGAAAGATGAAACATTTCTGTTTCTTAAGCTTTTAAGCTGTTGAAACTGCAAAGTACATGATTTATCCCACAATTTTCATTACAAGAGATTGGAATCTGAGTTCCATCCTGACTCACATGTTTTTCTACTATTGGGGATCTTGGAGATGAGAAATTATTTTCTTTTTTATGATTTTAAAACTTTATTTAATTTAAAAAATATAAAATATAGAAAAAGCAAGGCTCAAAAAGAATGGGAAAGGGATAGCAAAAAATAAAGTGACTTCAAAAACAAAAAAAAATCTCATCTTGTGTGATGTTACTCTGGAGGACCCTATAGTATATTTTTGTATACAACCTCCCAGCTCTTACCTCCCCCCTAGCTGGATCTAGGACAACTCACCATGGCCAACTTGCTGTGGCCAACTTGCAGTGGGACAACCCACATGAGATAACACGATAAATGTTATCCACCAGTGTTTCTTCTACATTATTTCCATTTTTGTCAATGGAAATAATGTTGAAGAAACACTGGCGGAAAATATTTATCGTGTTGAATTATTCTACTTGGAATTGTCCTGCAGGAAGTTGTCCCATGGTAAGTTGGTCATGGCAAGATGACTGTGGTGAGTTGGCTGCAGCGAGTTGTCCCATTCCATCTCCTGCTACCCCAGTACAAGGGAATTACAGCTGACAGTTTGTCTCCACTGCTTATGGTGAGAGGAATGAGGGATAGAGGTTTCCATTTCTTCTTCCTTCATGCTGCTTCTACCACTTTCTGATGACATACCATTTACACTGCCTTCATTATCAGACAGGGTTTTCCTTCCCTACATGGCCTCTGGATGTATTGTTCCCTTTCCCACCCCAGTCATATCTACTTGCTATTCCCAAATAGCTGCCTACCCAAAACAGCAGCCTGCTACTCCACACTACAATCACTCACTCACTCAGATCCAATCTCACTGCCCACCAAAACCAAAAATTAACTCTTGTTGGACATAACAGTAGATCTAATTGGGCACCATATTATAAAAAAGATGGACTTTAGTTTGTTTTAAATGAACCATTTTAAATAATGGAACAGAATGTGATGTCAGAGGGAATAAGTAGCTTGGAAAGAGTCCTTCTCTATTTGCAGATAAATAGCTGGGTCCCTACTTTGCAAAGGGAGAGCAGTAGTGCTTGTGAAAGACAAGGCCTATTTCTTTATGGGTTTCTTTCAAATATAATTGTAAAAGAACAAAATAAAAAAATTCTAGGCTTTCCATTTTAGCATTTGTTTGGTTTGTTTCTCCTAGAAGGTCAAATGACTTATTTCCAGGGCTATTATAGGGATTTTGTTTATATGAGATTTTGATTTCTAGTTGTCCCGGGGGTACTGGACTTGGGGAAAAGAAAAATATTTTGCTTCCAGTGGCTGAGGCCCAACTAGTAAAGAATGTTTATATAGTATATGAGAAGAGTTGATTAATTAGTAATTGTAAATTTGAGAGGAGAGTACTGTTTTTTTTTTTATAAACAATTTTTATTATTTTTCCATTTTACACCAACAGAAGCTTAAGAGCCAGCGTGGAGATATGGTGGTCAATTACAAAAAAACACAATAACATTATATATATACAATTCACACAATGTTTAAAACTTCCCTCTCTATCTATGTAGAATATTATAATCAAGTAGAATCAAATAAATTCATTCATTAATATTTCTAAGTATAAGTTTCCTTAATAAAAACTTTCAACCGCTCAATATCAATATAATAATCAAATTAGTACAATCCTATAGCCAATTCATTCATTAATATATCGCTGTGTATAAATTAAATGCTTAAATCAAAACTAACGTTCTCTATCTGCTTAAATTATTGTAATCTCATTAGTACATTTCTAACACAAATTTTTATTAAATATATCACTGGATATGAATTTCATTAGTCAATAAACGTTTACAAAAGCTCCTTATCTATCCCAAAGATCCTGTTTTAGACTTTATTATTTTTTCAAATATTTAAATTTAAACTAACCTATTTATTTTACTATTCAAGGACCCCAAATTTCTCTTATTTAAACATATTAGCTCCAAAACTAAGTTCTTACATTTCTCAACTATATTTCTATTCTTTTTCAATAAGTCTCCAATTATTAATTCCATCTCGTTCCAAAAAAACCCACAAAAAAGGAAAAACAAACATACACAAAAAACACATATTCTTGCTATACTTCAATATTAAATTCTAAATCATTTCATAATAGCCTCCCATTTAACAAAAACCAAATCCAAGACAGTCCAAATCGCTATAAAACCTTTACCATCCATATTTATCATCTCAAATTTAATATTTATATCTTATTCTGGGTTTCTTTCTATTCCAAATAGGTTTCCATAGTCGAGTCTCTAGTTCCGCAAATAGATCTCCCATTGTTTCCTGCCACACTGTACATAGCAACAAGAGGTCTCCCATTATCCATTTTGTTAGGCTGATATAAGAGTTATAGTCATTCTGAGAAGCTCGTGCCAAAACGTCATTTCCCATCTTTTTTAAAGTTGCATAAACTTTAGTTGAAATCTTTTAGTATAGTACTCTTTAGTCAAGTTTTGCTCTTCTTCCAATAGTTTTTCCTCTATCAGAAAGTCGAATGGTATCTGCAATTCAGCTTGTCCTTCTGAAGTAAACTCCTCCATTTCCTTATTATAGGTCATCTGACCATTTATATCAAGGCTTTTACCCAGTATCAATTGATAATCCAACTGTACATTTGCTTCTTCCATCTCAGTGGACTGAGAGCAAGTCTCTTGAATACAAACTGCAGTTTCACTTAAAACTTGTGCTTGACTTTGTCTATGTAAAGAAATCTCCTTTTTGCAGGCAATTATCTCCGTGTTTTCTAAGATTTTATCCAAAATATATTTATAAATAGAATCTGAACGGGTTTCCTCCATTTTTATCATATTTGAAGACATTATCTTTTGGGGGGAGACTATGTTTAAAAGCAATCAATCAATATCCATCTCCTCCCAAGTTTCTTAGTCTTTTTCCTTTGTGCAAATTCCAAGAGAAAAAAAAAAAGCAAGAACAATACGTAGTTTCAGCAGAAGATGTCCCCCGACAAATAATCAAAGTTAATCAAATAGTCAGTCTTTTCAGATACCATAAAAAATAAAAGAAAATAATACTCTCCAGATACATAGCATCTTAAGTCTCTCTAAAAAAATTTCTTGGGTCTCCCAAGTATCCAAAATTAGAATCAGCCATTAAAACAAAAATAGATTTCGTCCTTAAGCTTCTCCTCACCCATTTAAAATGCCGCTTCAACAAAAAAGGAAATAATTCCCCCCAAAAAACCAAACTTTTCACAGGAAAAAAAAGAAAATAGAGGTAAAAAAAAAGTCTCACCGAATCTTCCATGGTGGGTCTGCTTGTTTAGATGATCTTATGGCTTACGGTTGGCGCAGCTAAATGATCGGCCATTTTACTGGTCGATCTTTACCCTGGCGGCCCAAAGGAGATACTTGGTGCACAGAAGACGACGACGCTCCTCTGCAACTGTCCGAGAAGCCTCCTCAACGGTAGACGCTCCTCCAGAGCGTCTTTTCGACCCAAGGGGTCTACCGGCAGGGGAAACTCGATCGGCAAAGGGACAACTCCCTTTGCTCGATCGCACCACCGCGAACTGGAACCAGAAGCCGGAGGGTACTGTTTTAATTTCTAAAAAGAGAGGTACTTTAATTTTGTACAGGAACAGCAACATGCCAGTGCATCTTCCAACACTCTTGGCGATGTTGCTTAAAAAACGAATAGAAATTAACATTATCTGGGGAACCACTTGTTGTTCCCCCTGCCTTGGGAGGACTGTTGCCTTTACTCCCAAGATAGGTGATGGCATATATGTGTTTACATGAAAGGAAAAGGAATCCTTCATGATAAGGCAATATTTCTATTACTTCCTTTGTTATTTGCTTTCTAGATACAGTTCCAGAGTATCTAGGCTAAGAGTACAGTAGGTTGCAATGCATTTACTGTACACTTTCCAGATTATATGTCTGGGGATTTCTTGGTATGCATGATTGTCCTCCAAATGTTTTTATTAATGACCAAGAATCTTACAGGAACTTGTCCTAAAACTACTGTAGTCCCTGGATTGTTGTTTTTTGTAGCTTGGAAATCAGGAGAGGAAGAAGGCAGTAGATCTTCTTTGCAGTAGATTTTCTTTGATGGGGAGGATAGTTAGGAATTATAAAGGTTAATCT
This sequence comes from Protobothrops mucrosquamatus, assembly GCF_001527695.2. NCBI lineage: Eukaryota > Metazoa > Chordata > Lepidosauria > Squamata > Viperidae > Protobothrops > Protobothrops mucrosquamatus. Next base: position 1,116,474 of record NW_015386560.1, on the reverse strand, counting down.
TTAGACCACTTGTTATAAGCAAACATCCCGTCAATTAAAAGATGCTGGGGATTTTCTTCCCCAACCATTAATTATGCAAGTGGGAATGCTCAGCAGCTCTCAAATCTCTGCAGAAAAAAACTTAGAATCTTTGTATTTTTGTGGTGAGACATAAAAGTTTGGATGAATACAGTATATTTAATTTTCTTTATTTAGGGTAATTTCTTTTATTTATTTATTTTGTTATTTATTTACTTTATTGAAGTAGCTTACTACCAAGATCTTTTATCAGTTTACAATAAAAACAGATGTAAAACTGAATGATAAAAATAGTTAAATAGCATTTGAAACAAGTAGAACTTGTTTCAGGGAGAAAGCAGAACTATTTAACTCGTTTTTCGCATCTGTCTTTACACAAAGGGAAAAAGCAGACCAACCTATCAAAAATAGTGCCATAAAAAACAGAATAGAAACACAAGTTAAGATAGACAAGAAAATGGTAAGTGAGCACCTGTCCAGCCTAGATTTATTTATTTATTTATTTATTTATTGAATTTATATACCGCCCTATCTCCCTTATGGGACTCAGGGCAGTGAACAGGCGATAATAAAAACCACAATAAATATACACAAATTTCTGTCTAAAATCAAATTAAATAACAGGCCTGCTCTAAAAATACCCCATACAAAACCCCCACTAAAACATAATCAAACTACGCCAGGCCGGCCGCACGGAATAGATGAGCCTTCAGGGCTCGGCGAAAAAGGTGCAGGTCCGCAACTGTACGTAGGTCGGGGGGTAGGTCATTCCAGAGGGCAGGAGCTGCCACAGAGAAGGCTCTCCCCCTGGGGGTCGTCAGCCGGCATTGTCTGGCCGACGGCACCCTAAGGAGGCCCTCTCTGTGGGAGCGGACTGGTCGAAGGGAGGTGTTTGGTAGGAGGCGGTCTTGCAAATACCTAGGTCCATTGCCATGGAGCGCTTTAAAGGTTGTTACTAACACCTTGAAGATGAGTTCAAATCACCAGGACCAGATGGATTATACCCCAAGGTTCTGAAGGAACTGGCATATGTGATCTCAGAACCACTGAACTATCTTTTTCAAAGATCCTGGAGCACTGGGGAACTACCAGAGGACTGGAAAAGAGCTGATGTAGTTCCCATCTTCAAAAAAGGAAAAAAAATGGATCCAGGAAATTACAGACCTATCAGCCTGACCTCAATACCTGGGAAGATTCTGGAAAAGTTAATCAAACAATGAATCAGCGAACACCTACAGGCAAACCAAGTCATTACTAAAAGCCAACACGGGTTTGTCAAAAACAGATCATGCCAGACAAACATTATTGCATTCTTTGACCAAGTGACAAAATTAGTGGACCAGAGGAATGCTGTGGATATAATTTACTTGGACTTCAGTAAGGCATTTGACAAAGTAGATCACAACCTACTACTTGATAAGATAGAAAAATGCACGTTAGACAGCATCACCACCAGATGGATCCGTAGCTGGCTGACCGGTCGTACTCAGCGTGTGGTCCTCAATGGAACCACATCTACCTGGAGGGAAGTGTGTAGTGGGGTGCCCCAGGGCTCTGTTCTGGGCCCAGTGCTCTTTAACATCTTCATCAGTGATTTGGACGAGGGGATAGATGGGGAACTCATCAGATTTGCAGACGACACCAAGCTGGCAGGAATAGCCAACACTCCAGAAGACAGGCTTAAGATACAGGAGGATCTGGTCAGACTTGAACACTGGGCGCTATTTAACAAAATGAAACTCAATGGTGAAAAAAGTAAGGTTCTACATTTAGGCAAGAAGAACCAAATGCATAGGTATAGTACAGGTGGTACCTTGCTCAATAGTAGTAACTGTGAGAGGGATCTTAGAGTCCTAGTCTAGTAGACAATCACTTAAATATGAGCCAGCAGTGTGCTGAAGCTGCCAAAAAAAACACAGTGCTAGGCTGCATTAACAGAGGGATAGAATCAAGATCATGTGAAGTGTTAATACCACTTTACAATGCCTTGGTAAGGCCACACTTGGAATACTGCGTCCAGTTTTGGTCACCACGATGTAAAAAAGATGTTGAGACTCTAGAAAGAGTACAGAGAAGAGCAACAAAGATGATTAGGGGACTGGAGGTTAAAACATATAAGGAAAGGTTGATGGAATTGGGTATGTCTAGTTTAATGAACAGAAGGACGAGGGGGGACATGATAGCAGTGTTCCAATACCTCAGGGGCTGCCACAGAGAAGAGGGAGTCAAGCTATTTTCCAAAAGCGCCTGAAGGCAGGACAAGAAGCAACGGATGGAAACTAATCAAGGAGAGAAGCAACCTAGAACTAAGGAGAAACTTCCTGACAGTTAGAACAATCAACCAGTGGAACAACCTGCCTCCAGAAGCGTTGAATGCTCCAACACTGGAAGTTTGTAAGAAGAAACTGGACAGCCATTTGTCTGAAATGGTATAGGGTTACCTGCCTGAGCAGGGGATTGGACTTCATGACCTCCAAGGTCCCTTCCAACTTTATTATTATTATTATTATAAACTAATATTAAAATGAACAGTTGAGAGTCAGAACAAAAGAGAGATGCTTTAATGGCCATTTACAAAACTGATAAAAATGAAGAGACTGCATTCCAAAAGGATTGGGTGGGCAATAGAACTGAGTCCTGACTCACTGCCACATAACTGCAATAACTGAGCAAACTGAGCTCCTAGTAATTGTGGATGTTCATATGGGAAAAGGAAAGAGTCTGGAACTAAGATTTTAAAGGTAATGATCAGCACTGGGTATTACACCCAGAAACAAATTGTTGGTTTATCTGGTGCCCTTCCAGTGGCCCCCAACCTTTTGGGCATCGAAGACTGGTTCCTTAGAGAGAGGTTTTTCCGTAGACCAGAGGGGGTGTGGTTTCGTGTGCTGCCTGCATCTCATAGATGGGGCTTTGCTTGGTGTGCGGCCCGGTTTCTTGCATGCCACGGACCGGTGCTGGTCCACAGATCAGGGGTTGAGGACCCCTGCCTTAAGCACAGAGAAATATTAGAACTTTTGCATTGCTGCTGAATTTGTATCTAGCAAAGTTTCCAAGTCACCTCCACATAGAGCACTAAAGTCATGCATGGAAATTACAGCATATGCACCACAGTTTTAAGATTATTGCCCAGAAAGAGATACACGTCATTGAAGCTGATAGAAAGTACTCCTGTCCATTGTCTTAATCTGATCCACCAGGGAGAGAGTCAGATCCGGAAGCATTCTCAAACTGCCTAATCCCATTCAAAATAGGCAGATCTATCATTTATGTGGAATTCTAGCTTCATACAATGACTACCTTTGCAGTTTCAATTTATTAGCCCTTATCCAATCAGCTAGCACTACACACAAGGAACCACATCCCATTTCTGAGTTAGGGTAGAAAACATAGTCTAAACTGCAGGTTGATATTATTGAACAACCAGAGAAGAAGAGAGAATTGAAACAAGAAATGGCTTTGGGATCAAATGCAGTTGCATGTGATTGGGTATGTAACAGTTGGGGCTCAGAACGGAGGAGCAAAGTTAAAAATTTTGTGGGTTTATCTTATAGAGATTATCTTTTAGACTTTGAGCTTTGTTGTTGTTCAGTCGCCAAGTCTTGTCCGACTCTTTGTGACCCCCTAGATCACAGCACATCACACCCACCCCCGTCTTCTACTATCTCCCAGAATCTGCCCAAACTCATGGCCACTGCATCCATACACTACCTAACCTCATCATCTTCTGCTACTCATGTCTCCTTTTGCCTTCAATCTTTCCTAACATCAGGCTCTTTTCCAATGAGTCCTCTCTTCTCATTTGGTGGCTGAAGTATTTCAGCTTCAGCTTCAGTATCTGATCTTCTCCAACACCAGCGTTCAAAAGCATAAAATCTTTGGCACTGAGCCTTCCTTATTTTCAAGCACTCACATTACTACTGAGAAAGTCATAGCTTTGAATACACAGATTTTTGTCGGCAAGATGATATCTCTACTTTTTAACATGGTGTCTAGGTTTGCCATAGCTTTTCTCCCAAGGAGCAGGCATATTTTAATTTCATGGCTGCAGTCACTGTCTGCAATGATCTTGGAGCCCAAGAAAATAAAATCTGTCACTGCTTCCATTTCTGCTTCTTCTATCTGCCAGGAAATGCTGGGAGCAGATGCCATGATCTTTGTTTTTTAATATTGAGTTTCAAGCCAACTTTTGCACTCTCTTCTTTTACGCTCATCAACAGGCTCTTTAGCTCCTCTTCACTTTCTGTCATTAGGGTGCTATCGTCTGGATATTTGAGGTTGTTGATGTTTCTCCTGGCAATCATAATTCCAGCTTGTGATTTATCCAGCTCTGCATTTTGTATAATATATTCTGCATATAAGATAAATAAGCAGGGTGACAATATACAACCTTGTTGTACTCCTTTCTGTACTCCTTTCTCTATTTTGAACCATTCAGTTGTTTGATGTCCAGTTATAATTGTTTCTCCTTGACCTGCATACAGCTTCACAGAAGACAGGTAAAGTGGTCTAGTACTCCCATCTCTTTAAGAACTTTGCACAGTTTGTGGTAATCTATACAATTAAAGGCTTTAGGTTAGTCAATGAAGCAGAAGTAGATGTTTTCTAGAACTCCCCAGCTTTCTCCATAATCCCACAGTTGGCAATTTGATCTCTAGTTCCTCTGCCTCTTTAAAACCGTCAGTTCTTGGTTCACATATTGTTGAAGCCTAGCTTGTAGGATTTTGAGTATGACCTTGCTAGTGTGTGAAATGAATGCAATTGTATGGTAATTTGAACATTCTTTGGCATTGCCTTTTTTGGGATTGGAACATAAACTGACCTTTTCCAATCCTGTGACTATTGTTGAGTTGTCCAAATTTGCTGGAATTTTGACTTCCGGTTGGATCCCGGCACCGATGGCGGCTTTCCCGTGAGCTGTCCGCCCTGAGGACACGTAAGAGCCGCAGGAACAGCGCAAAACAGCTGTTCCACGGCTCGGAATCCCCTTCCCCGGGGAAGCTCACTCCCCCCGGGCAAAGGGGGGAGTGAGCTTCCCCGATAGGGGTAGAGCTCCCTAGCCCTCATGGTTCCTTATCTGTGAGGGCGAAGGTGAGTTCCCCTGGAGTCAGGGACTTCTCCGTCCCTCGGGCTGCCTCCGTTCCTTGGAACGAAGCCAGACGCGGATTCAACCTCTGCTTCCAGGAGATTGTGAGTAGTTTTTTACAAGCAGACAGAGCGAACCAGGAGAATTGAAATTTGAATGAACTGGGACTTTAACTCTGGAAATTATTAAGAATCTTCTTCACTTGTTATTTTAATTTGAAGAGGAAGGAATATGGCTGCGGAAGGGCGTTTTGTTCTTTGATAGAGACTTTTACTTTTTGGAGACTTTCACTTTTTGCTGGACTTTCTACTGTAATAGACCTGGCTATTTTGTTGCTTGTTGGTTGGGCAAGCATTCTGCTTCTGCTTTTGTTGGATGTTTTCACAAGACTTTATATTATATAAATGAAATTATAAGAGAAGAAGAGAAAGTAAATGGCCTCAAAACGTGTGGGAACTTTTGTGCCTCAGAAAAGCACGAGCTCCTCCCCAGCTGTTCAAACATCACAGCAGCCAAAACCCACTCCTCCGCCTTCTCCAATTCCAGCACTTACATTGAAAGATATACAGGATGCTTTGAAGGACAATGCAAAACAGATTAGAATGGAGATGGAGGAGCTGTTTGAAAAGAAACTTGAAGAGAAAAATGCAGAGATGAGAGATGATATATTGTTTGCATTGCAAGGCCTGGCAGTTCATGTAGAACGTATTGATGAACGGGTGGATGAAGTGGAGGAACATGTTGAAACTTTGAAATTTAGATTGGGAAAAGTGGAGGAGAACGTGGATTTAACTCAAAATGAGGTCGTTATGTCACAATATAGAGAAATGGAATATGCTTTGAGAATAAGAGGATTAAAAGAGAATGTCCAAGAAAAATTGTAGGAGGAGATTGCAGCAGATTTGGCGTTGGTTTTGTCCTGTCAACCTGAAGAAATTATGAGAGAAATGGGAAAAATTTTTAGAGTCAATTCATGGGTTGCAAGACAGAGAAATCTTCCAAGAGATGTTGTTATCTACTTTTCAAGAAAATCAATCCGTAATCAAATTATTCAAGCTTTTTATAATCAGTAATTTCAAATTTCAGGACAAGATGTTATAATTTTAAAGGAAATACCACCCAAAATACTTAGAAGAAGGAAGGATTTCGCCTTCCTGGCTGAAGAGTTGAAAAAGCGACAAATTCAATTTAGATGGGATATACCTGTTGGTATAATGGTCAACTACATGGGAACACATTATCGGCTCAACACGATTGCAAAGGCAAAGGATTTTTATATCTCAATTTTGAAAGCAGCTTCACCATCGTCTCCACAAGGCACCAGGAAGGAAAGAATCTTTGAAGATAAAGTGGCTGAAGGAGCTATATCATCATCAAGTATTATTAATCTACAAGACCAAGATCAAGCTAAGCAACAATTTATGGAAATTAAAGATGACCCAAAATCACAAAGAATGACCCGCGCAGCTCATAGACACAAAGAAAGAGAGCAACAAAAAGTGGATGTGGTACTTACAGTACAGCAAGTAATCTCAGAGCCAGTGGGAGGAGCCAGGCCGAAGAGATTAGTAACAGCTGATTTGCAAGGAGCGTTCCAGAGGCTCGCTGCCATTAAAGATGGCAAGGTTCTTGACATGGAATGTTAATGGTTTGAATTCTCCACAGAAAAGAAAAAAGATATTCTACTATTTGAAGCAACATAAAAATGATGTTGTTTGTTTACAAGAAACTCACATCATAGCAAAGGATCAAAAATATTTGATTAACTCACGGTTGGGAATACATTTTATGGCACCTGCGCCTCAGAAAAGAGGCGGGGTAGTTATTTATGTTAGGAAGGAGTTTTTGCCTAAATTGATTGACTCTGATCCAGAAGGAAGATATGTTTTTATTGAAATATTATTGAATGGGAAGAAATGTCTTATTATTGGATTATAT
>NW_015386560.1:1106656-1108135 GCF_001527695.2 Protobothrops mucrosquamatus | reverse complement strand
GGGGGGGGGGGGTAACAGAAGCATTTAAAATCAAAAAAGGAACCAGACAAGGATGTCCATTATCTCCATTGTTATTTGTGTTAACAATGGAGATTTTGTTAACTAAAATTCGTGAGTCTTCTATAATAAAAGGAATTAAGGTTAATAAGATTGATTATAGATTAAGAGCTTTTGCAGATGACTTAGTGTTAACATTAACTCAGCCAATAGACTCGGTAATTGACTTGGTTGAAATTATTGCACAATATGGGAAAGTTTCTGGTTTTAAGGTTAACTGTAATAAGACTAAAATATTACCGAAAAATATATCTATGAATGATAAAGATATGTTAGTTACGCTCACAGATTTTGAAATGGTTAAAAAGGTAAAATATTTGGGAGTTTATATTACAGCTTCTAATGCTAAATTGTATAAGAATAATTATGAATATGGGTTAAGGTGCAAAAGGATTTGAATGATTGGAAAAAATTGCAACTATCTTTGCTGGGGAGAATTTCAGCAGTAAAAATGAATGTCCTTCCTAAATTTCTTTTCTTGTTTCAAATGATCCCTATTTTAAAAAAAGATGCTAATTTGGAGGATTGGCAAAAGGGTATTAATAAGTTTATTTGGGCGGGCAAGAAGCCAAGAGTTAGGTTTAAGATTATGCAAGATATAAGGGAACGAGGAGGATTTAAAGTCCCCAATTTAAAATTGTATTATGATGCGGTGGTTTTGACATGGATTAACGATTGGCTAAATTTAACAAATAGAAATATACTTTCTCTTGAAGGATGGGATTTGTTATTTGGTTGGCAGGCATATTTAATTTATGATAAAAAGGTAGATAAAAATTTTAAGGTTCATATTTTAAGAAGTGCTTTATTACAAGTTTGGAAGAAATATTATTATAAATTAAATTATAAAATTCCTATCTGGGCAATTACAGGACAGGTAATAGAGGGGATATCTAGGGGAGTTAATTTGGATAAAGTTTCTTATAAGGAACTACTTTGTCCGGTAGGACGAGATTGGCAACTTAAATCTTTAGTAGATTTGAAACAAGAAACTATTGAATATTCTTGGTTTTATTACAACCAATTGTTAATGAGGTGGCGTTTGGATCAAAAAGTTGGTATTACTTTACAGGATGTAAATTTGATGAAACAGATTAAAGATCAATCTCAAGCTCATATTAAAAGAATTTATAACGCATTGATTTAATTGGATTCAGAAACAGAATTGGTTAAGGACTGCATGATAAAATGGGCTCAAAATATACAAGAACCGATCTTACTGGAACATGGGAGACAATTTGGATTAGAAATGTAAAATTTACTCAAGCTCAAAATTTAAGGGAAAATTTTTATAAAATGTTTTATAGGTGGCATTTGGATCCTCAAAAATTGTCCTGCATGTATCCTAATTTACAACCTAAGTGTTGGAGATGTGGAAACTTAGATGCAACCTATTTTCATATGTGGTGGACATGCAGGGAA
>NW_015386560.1:1101456-1105302 GCF_001527695.2 Protobothrops mucrosquamatus | reverse complement strand
AAAAAAAAAGCAAATTTGCTGGCATTTTGAGTGCAGCACTTTAACAGCATCATCTTTTAGCATTTTAAATAGCTCAGCTGGAATACGGTCACCTCTGCTTGCTTTGTTGTTGTTCAGCACTTTTGAAAGACATCAAGTTGGTGAAGCAAAGTGCTTTTTATGGAGGCAAAGAAGGCAGCACGACAGAAGGAAAAGTTTATAATGGACATGAATAATAAAATACAAGTAGACATTTTGGCAATAGCAGTAATTCTCATCTTTAGTATTGTGCAGAATAATCATAGGTTTAGGAACTCACACTTCTCCATTTCCAGGTAATTTGTCAAAATACTCCTGGAGACTAAAATTGATCAGAGTTCTGGTTATATCTTTGAGCTTTAAAGTTATACAATGATAGAAACTCTCCAAGTGTAGGTTCCTCAGTTATTTGTCAATCATGGGATTGGGGGAAAGTAATAATCCTGTGCTCAAATTGCACAGTGATGCTTCTGTATCTGCAAAAAAAGCAGGCATTTTGAGAAAAAATCATTCTATTATAAACTTGAAATAATGTGAACATAACTTTGCCTTTCACTCAAATTCCTCTTAGTATATCTCAAAGGAGAAAAATAGAAGACACAATCTATCAAGATTGCCCCTCCCCCAAGACCAACACAAAGTTAGTAGAAACTCTCCAGAGATTTGGATAAACATGTTAGGAGCTGGGACCTTTGTTATATTGGAATCAATGTCAGTCATAACAAGCAGATTACATCCTATGAACAAATAGAAAAATGGTATAAACTTATATACAGTGATACTTCAAATCCTGATTTTCTTTTACAGTACCCCACTACCACCATCCTTTTTCCATCCCACATCTCCTACTTGTTTATATTTTCTGCATTCCTGTGCTTCTGTCTAGAGAATTTCCAGAAATTAAGCTGAGAATTGTCATGCCACTATTGAACTCCAAGAAAGAATTTGCCCAGTGATCTTTATCTTACTGGAATAGTGGAAATAAAATACCCAATTTACATATTCCTGAATTCTATAAGTTGTCTAACTCAACAATCTCATTTTTAGGGACACCACATAAATATGACCCAACTTTCAAAGGCCCCATTTATGACAGGTAAGATTACTATGTTGGTGAATGATTTGAGAGTAGTATTGCATGATTATTTGTGCTGTTATTTTTCAGTACACTATGTCTAGAGTGACCGTTTATTGCCATCTGTTGATTCCCTTTGGGAAGTAATGCCAGGATGATTCTATTGAAAATCCAGGAGCCTAGAAGTCTGGATCATTTCTTTGAAATGCATGGGTTGGACTTAGTAGCTAAAGCTCTTTTTCTTCTACTTTCACTCCTTGCTTTGTGCATGGACATAGTTTGTTTTATAGCTATAGTATTATTTAATTGTAATATAAGGATAATAATATAATTTTACCGATATTATTGATCAGAGGTTCACATTTCAATTTGTATCTTATATTCAACAATTCATAAATAAATTTATCAACCAATATTTTATTTTTATGGGGCCACATTAGTTGCCTTATTTTGATGATCAGACAAATATTTGTTTTGTAGGATCTTAACCAATTATTATCATGCTACCTCATGACTTGATATTGAATGGAGAGTGTTCTTATTCTCTGATAATACGTATTTATCTGTTAGTTTAAATGTTAAATGTTGCCAGCATAATTCAGATTTATGGTAGCTTACAAACAAAAATTAAAATAACCATCCAACATCACTCTGAGTGATTGTTGTTTTTTTCTGGCTGAAATTCAAACATTACTAAGAGGAAAAGACTTCAGCAATTACTGTGCAGGAAAAACATTATTTTTATACTAGAATACCTTAGATTAGTTTTTCTTTAGCCTGCCCCAGCAGTAGGATGCCTACAGGATGGAAGCTTTGTTTTTAAAGGTATCTCAGTAAATGATAAGTTGTGTATTATGGTAAGCAGAGTAAGTGGATGAATATATTTCATACTGAAATAGTTCTTTTTAAATTAAGGAATCACAAGATAGTTTTCATAAGGATATATATCATGATAGCAGTCATAAAGTTATGTATCATGATAGCAGTCTTCCAATATATGAGGGGCTGTCATGAATAGGAAGGGGTCAGTCGATTTTCCAAAGCACCTGAAGATGAGACAAGGAGCAAAGGATGGAAGACTATTAAAGAGAGATCCACCTAGAATTAAGGAGAAATTTCCTGACAATGAGAACAGTTAATCAGTAGAATGGCTTGCCTCCAGAAATTGTGAGTACTCCATCAACTGGAGGTTTTAAAGAAGAGATTGGACATACATTTGTCCAGAATGGTATAGGGTCTCCTGCTTGAGCAGGGGATTGGACTAGAAGACCCATTCTGATATTCTTTAATTCTGTTATTCTGCAAGCCCAATAAGGTTATTTGATATTAGATCTGGATTACTTTGTTTCCTATTAACTTCTTTGTGTGTAGGATTAGCAGGCTTGAGCTTAACATACTATTTTCTCTGAATCATTGTAATAGTGATCAACATCATAATATGCCTGTGTACATCTCTAAAAATTAGAGGTGGTGGTTTCTGCTTCTGAGGAGTTAATGTCCACTCCCCATTTTCACTACACAGGGCAAAGGAGGAATGTGTTGGTTATATTTGCCTGTCCCTTATTCTTGAGATGGGCTATAGTTTATTTGTCATTTGATTAGAGAGTTGCAAGTCTGAATTTGAATGATGACATGTTGATTCAAATAGCCAACTAATAACTACCATGTGACCAGAGATGAATATATTGTTACTTACTCTCACTTAGCTTGTTTCTTCTTCCAGGAGCTGCACAGATATCATCTGCTGTATCTTGCTACTGGTTGCAATTGGGGGCTATGTTGCAGTGGGTATTGTGGGTATGTATTCTACTGTTTATTATTTTTTCTGCCTTGAGATAATATTTTTGTTGCTGAAAGTTGGATATCAAATTAGATGGAGAAGGAGAATTATGACAGTCAAGAAGGTATATCATCATAGAAGGAAATAAGTAGGATTCAACTAAAGGTATCAAATCTTAAATAATGGTTTGCTGTTTAATCCTATTGCTAATGTCTGCTGCACCAAGGGTTTGACCCTTTTGTAACAAATTTTATACTTGATCTTTGAGAAGAATATTGGGGGCCACATTCTAAACCATACTGGCTGGCATTGGGACACAGAAACATTTGATTTTATCTCAACAATATTTAAATGAATTAAGACAGGGGTCCACAACCCTGTTAGGAACCTGGCCGCACAGCTGGAAGTGAGCAGTGGGCAAGCAAACAAAGCTTCCGCTGTATTTGCAGTCACTCCCCAGTGGCAGTATCATCATCTCAGCTCCACCTCAGATCATCAGGCATTAGATTCTCATAGGAATGTGAGCCTTACTCTAAACTGTGCATGCAAGGGATCTAAGTTGCACACTCTTCCTCTTCCCCTCTCTGTCCATGGAAAAATTGTCTTCCACAAAAGTAGTCCCTGGTGCCAAAAAGGTTGGGGACTTCTGAATTAAAACATATATAGTTGAAATTATTACTTCTAAGAATATATTTAATAATTTCCCCTTTCTGTTGCATTAAATACTGCTACTTCCTTGGTAATATATAATATAAATTGATAACCTTTTTTTTAATTGAAAATTTTATAAAATTTTACAATATAAATCCCCCCCTTCCCCTTCCCACCCTTCCACCCCCCTCCCTCCCCCCTCACTTCCCAGTGCCAATCACAGGGTTAACAATAACATAATCATACTCTAATTAACATTAATCAACTATTAAAATAACATATCTGTAACCTCCTTTAACTCTCTTTTAAACAGTACAATTAT
>NW_015386560.1:1073075-1100789 GCF_001527695.2 Protobothrops mucrosquamatus | reverse complement strand
CCCTCACTTCCCAGTGCCAATCACAGGGTTAACAATAACATAATCATACTCTAATTAACATTAATCAACTATTAAAATAACATATCTGTAACCTCCTTTAACTCTCTTTTAAACAGTACAATTATTAAAAACAATAATAATAACACTTTAATAATTAAAAATAATACTAAATAAAATATTCTAACCTTTATACAACCATTATATTCCAAAATTTACTCAAAAACCAAATGATATTTTTTAGTCCCATATTTACACTCAATATAATCTATCCATCTTCTCCAAACCAAAATATATCTTTCTTGTGAGTGATCCTTCACATAAGCAGAAATAAATTGATAACCTTGATGTCTAAATTGATTATATGCAGGACTATTTCTCAGCAGGAGTATAGTCATTTGAGAAGATTCCTGTTACTACTCTGGATTTTGTGAGCTTCAGTGCATGATGAATATGTGCCTGACTCTTTAAAATAATTAGTATAATGCAACAAAGAGAGAGCTAGGTTAGTGCATATTAATCTGCACACTCATATTAAATTATCTCATATACCGTATTTTCCGGCGTATAAGACAACTTTCTAAACCCTGAAAATCTTCTCAAAAGTCGGGGGTTGTCTTATACGCCCAGTCGTCTTATACGCTGGAAAATACGGTATCCCATTTCAGACAAATGGCTGTCCATTCTCTTTTTAAAAATCTCCAGTGATGAAGCACCCACAACTTCTGAAGGCAAGCCTTTCCACTGGTTAATTGTTCTCACTGTTAGGAAGTTCACCGAATAGTAGTTGTTGTTTTTTTTAATTGAGGGAGGACTAGAATCTGACTCTTTCTGCTTTTAGTCACCCTTAGTGATTAACATACCCCATTTCGATCCAGTTACCTACAACCCAGAACAGGCTATAAAATCGGACCGCCCGGCCATCCTCTCTATGATTTTGGCTTTGCAGAGGGGCTAAACTCAAAACTCTATTACTATTTTTGCTGGTCAGCTGGGGGGGAGGCGGGGAGAGAGAGAGAGAGTAAGACGCCGGAAGTGACGTTTCGCGGTATCGCCGAGCGGAAACGGATTGCGGAGGCTGTCAGACGCGGAGCTCAGGAAGGCTCTTGTCCGTCCGGGAGTTAGAGTAACGGGAGGAGGTCGTAGAGGTAGCATGACCAAGGGAGGGACCACCGCCACCACCGCCAGCATGGCCATGTCCGAGACTCAGCTGAAGAAAATGCTTGCTAAGGTAAACCACCAGCCTGCTCCTGAACCGTCTTTCTCAAAGCAGCCTTGAGTCGGCTCAGCCCAGTCGCCCCCTTTGAAGGCCCGGTTTCTCTGCTGTAGAGCAAAAGCGTCCTCCCTTTGGAGACAGGAGATCCTTCCCAGGCGTTAGCCTTTCACTTTTTTCTCACTAACTGATAGTGCTTGCCGCTTCCTTGTCAGAGACCAGCTTTTGCACCAACAAATAAAAAGTGACTAAACTGGGCCCTTACCTATTCCAACACGAATAGCCACTGGCCTTTCTCTGCAACCCTTTGCTTGGTTTGTCTTTTCCAAGTTTTCAGTTAGTCTCCCCTTGTTTTGTTTCCCTTTTTTTCCAGAACTTATTTTCGATTATTTGTTGGAAATTTGCTGCATAGTAGGGCTTAACTTAAATACAAGAAAGTAAAAATAAACTTTTTAAAGAACTTTTCATGCATTTGAAAGGTGAATTTGGTGTAAGAAGTGGTGCTTTTAGGCTTCTCTAACACTTTAATAAATACCTTTTTTAATATCTGAGGGTTTCCCTCTGTTTTGATTTTCTGCCTTTTATGTGCACTCCCTATCACCTGGATTTGGTAGCATATAAAAATCCTTATATGCCACTTTGATATAGGTTGAGAAGAGCAAATGACAATGCGTGCAAATGGCATCATCATGTGAATGCTGCAACTCAATGAATGTTGTCGTTTTGGCATCATCTTGATTTGTTGTGGATGCTGCATCTTGAAGGGTTGGGAGAGAAATGTATCTAATGTGATTGTTACATATTGTATGTAGACAATGTTTATCAATATTTTATAAAGGTTGTGGATGTTTTTGTAAACCACAAGGTAACAATATGGGTGTGTTTGCATACACATACTTATTTAATTCTGCTTGATCCACAAATATAAGTTTAAGTGGTTTTAATATTGAGTGATATTGAGAAAACAGACTGACAGTTTTACTAGGAAATGGTACCCGTATTTTCCAGCGTATAAGACGACTTTCTAAACCAGTGGTTCTCAACCTTTTTAATGCCGCGACCCCAACCGGTCGTAAGTCGAGGACTAAACCGGTCGTAAGTTGAGGACTAAACCGGTCGTAAGTCGAGGACTAAACCGGTCGTAAGTCGAGGATTACCCAACCGGTTGTAAGTCGAGGACTTTCCCTGCCCGGGAGCACCACGCATGCGTGGTTCCGCCCCCTGCGCCGGCCGAGGCGTAGCTGGCAAGCAGCAGAGACGGAGCAGGCCGACCACCAGCTGGCCCAGCTCAAGGGAGGTAAGGCACCCACTGGAAAAGGGGGAAAAAATGGCAGACAAAAAAATGGCGGACAGAAAAATGGCGGACAGCCTTGCTTGGTGACCCCCATGAAATGGTCGATTGACCCCAAATGGGGTCCCGACCCACAGGTTGAGAACCACTGTTCTAAACCCTGAAAATCTTCTCAAAAGTTGGGGGTCGTCTTATACGCCCAATCGTCTTATACGCCGGAAAATACGGTACTCTAAGCATAAAACCACAATGCCTTTATCCTAATTTCCCAGTAAAACATGAAATATATACATGAATAAAAGATTATGTTAAAAGCTTACAGTAATTTCGTATGGTGCTTCAAGATCTGGAGAAATGTTATTTTGGAACTGGGCAATGCCTAAAATAAATGACTTAAATTAGTTGAATTTAGTTCAATGTTCTTTTCAGCATGGACACAAGGAGACCCTCGTAAGGTGATTTATCCAACAGATAGCCGTGGTCAGTTCTGTGGCCAAAAGGGCACACCCAATGAGTAAGTATTAAGGAGAAATTCTCTACTTTTCTGCATGAAGTCTGTGCCAAGAGATTGGTGAATCTGAAAGGGTTCCAGTAGGTTTTGAGCAGGGGTTCCGAATCAGGGGTGCTTGCACCCCCTGGGACGTGAGACAATATTCCAGGGGGTGAGAAAACTTGGTTTTTCAAAATTATAGTGTATATGCATAATTCATTGCCATTATTTTGTACTTTTGTAAGGGGTGCGAGAATATATTAGAAGCTTTCTAGGGATGCGGGGTATAAAAAAGGTTGGGAGCCCTGGTTTTGAGGATCTCATCTGTTGAAGCTCATTACTCTAAAACAGTAAAATGATTGAGATTGACGTTATCCCTTTCTGATATGTGACTTGGTTGCCAGGTTCCAGGGGTGTTGGAATAGGATGATTCTCTGAATTTGAACCATCACGGCTAAACAAATTGAACCAAACAAAGGCTAAAATGTATTTGAAGCCCCCACTTAATGTTGATTATATTTTAGCATTTTCACTGTAACTTTGCATTAGTCATCTGGGGGGGGGGAGTGAATGTTTTATGAAGACTTCATTATAGCATATTATAATTATTTTTTGTAAAACAGTTTGCCAAATTGCTCATATCCATATGGACCTGGATGCCACAATTGATACAGAACCAATTAATACAACTCTGGCCCATGCTGATTTTTACAGCCTGGAAATATAAGTAGTGTAGGAGATAACCAGGCTGAGCCTGAGGTAGGAGTCAAATGCGTCATCAGTCATAAATCCGTTTGCACCCACAAGAAATTTAAGTCCAGCCCACCTTAAATTCCTTTTATTCTTAACTCCCACTAATTTCCCTTGACTATTAGTAGTTCAGATTCTTGTAGACAGCTTAAGCTTTCAATAAATCTTTATACACATTTGAACTGCCTGGATCTCCTGATTTCCCTGGTGCTTGACATTAATCTGAATTACTCCCTTCACCAAAAATTTTCACTGACTCTGGAACACCCAAGCCATGGCTTCAGATCCCAGAGCTGCAGCAATTGCGGATGAGTCAGACTTCCGCTCAATCAGCAAATGCCAAGATGGCATTGAAGATGAAATCAGAAATCTTGCAGCCAATTTTCAACAAATGATGCAACAAATGTAGATCCTGACTCAACAAGAAATTCCTCCACAACCACAACTACCTGCTCCATCTACCCAGGCACAACTGCCAGTTCCTGCTGCGCTCATCCCTAAGACCCCCAGCTGCCTACCACAGAGATTCACTGGTGAGTCTGATAAGATGAGTACATTCCTAGCCCAGTGTGAAATGTTCATTGGCACCTAACTGGGAGAGTTTCCAACAGACAGATCGAGAGTCTCCTTTATCCTTAGTCTTTTAACTCAGAGTTCCCCAATCTTCTGGCTTTGTGGAGCTGTGTTCGGAACCGGATCACAGAAATGATGGACGAGCATTCACACGCACATATCCCCACATGCACAAGTGGCGTGTGCATATGCCTGCCACTTGAGGAAATGGGGATGCATGCTTACACATGCTCGCCCACCACTTCTGCAGCTCGATTCTGAACGGCTCATGGCCTAGTAGTGGGCCATGGCCTGGGGACCCCTGTTTTAACAGACTCTGCTGCCAACTGGATGTTTCCACTTATTAAAACCAATGACCCCATCCTGGATAATTTCCCAAACTTCCTCACTAGGTTTAGAGAGCACTTTGGAGACCCTGTTCGGATAAAAACAGCTGAGCAGTGCATCTACCAATTATGCCAGGCAACAACTCTGTGAGAGCATATTTTGAAGATTTCAACCTCATTGCAGCAGATCTGGATTGGAATGAGCCAGTTTTAAGAGCACAATTCAAGAAGAGACGCAATAAGGCTATAATCATACAACTGATACAGGTATTTCCCACGGTCTACAAGACCTCTATCTAGCTGCTATAACAGCTGAGTCATGACTCGCTGAACAGAGCATTTTTCAGCAGCCCCGACAGCTGCTTCCAAAGCTACCTCCTCCTGTCACTACCCCAAGCCTCCCTGCCCTTGGATTTGGACACTGAAGAACCGATACAAATCAGAGCAGCCAGACAAGCCCTGGGAGCAGAAGAACGGCAAAGGCACAGAGAGCTCGCCCTTTGTTTCTATTGCAGAGAGCCTAGCCACATGGTCAAGAATTGCCCTACTAAAACCTCCCAGAAGAGGCAACAGGCAGCCCAGCAGTGTCTCCATTACTCACCACCTGGACAATAAATCCAAGGCCATGGAAATGAGAAATGCCCCCCTCTCCCCAAGCCCACAAGTGCTTGGGCCACCCAAGCACTGAACAGGGCTCAATTACTTCCATGTTCAGGTACATTAATAAAATTTGATTCTATCCTTACATTTCCCAGTGGTCAGGAAACCACCATCCCTGTTTTGATAGATTCTGGGGCAACCTCAAACTTCATAAGTCCAGAAACCTAAGATCCTCACAGTTTCCCTGAAGTCTCCATTGCCAGTTATAATTACTGATGGCTGAATTTTAAAAGCAGGACCCATTACTCACCACCACAGTGCTTTTGAAAGCATCCTGAAGAGTTCTTTCCATAGCTGATCACATCGATCTTCCACTAGTGCTGGGAATCATT
The DNA here is from genome assembly GCF_001527695.2 of Protobothrops mucrosquamatus. NCBI lineage: Eukaryota > Metazoa > Chordata > Lepidosauria > Squamata > Viperidae > Protobothrops > Protobothrops mucrosquamatus. Next base: position 1,095,157 of record NW_015386560.1, on the reverse strand, counting down.
TGGTTATAACACCACAATCCCATTGTTAAGTAGAAAAACTGGTCTACTGCCTTTGATAGTCCTGAATGCCTTTCCCACTGCGATTGGCCTTCCAAACCCTCCCACCAGCACCCCTTGAAGATTAACAGAGACTTTCAATGTGACAAGTAAATATGCAGACTTCGCTGATGTTTTTGGAGAGGAGGAAACCTCGGCCCTGCTCCCCCACATAGAGACTGTGATTGCACCATAAATCTGATCCCTGGTACCAAGATTCCTGCCAAGAGACAATTCCAAATGTCTACTAAAGAATTAGAAACTAAAACAATATTTGGACTCTAATTTGCAAAACGGATTCATTAGATCCTCCTAGTCCTCTGCTTCAGCTCCTCCCTTCTTTGTGCACAAGAAACCAGACCCAAGTGGGCCTAACAGTGGGAACCTCCCACTGAGAGTGGTCTATAAACACAAGGTCTTGAATTCAGTCCCAGTAAGAGACCACTATCCATTGTTGTTAATTCCAGACCTATTAGACTATAGAAAGCAAGCATTTTTACAAGACTGGACCTCCACAATGCTTACAACCTCATTAGGATCAAAAAAGGCCATGACTACTTAACTGCCTTTGACACCAGATATGGCAAATTTGAATACACAGTCCTACTACGTGGCCTCTGTAAAGCTGGGTCCATAGTTTCCAGATTCATAAATCAAATCTTTGCAGATTTAATTGATACATTTGTGGTTATTTGGCATTTTAATCGAGTCTGAGAACAAGGATCAGCACACAGACGATGTGGGCACAGTCTTCCATAGACTAAGAGATAACAATCTCTTTGCCAAGCCAGAAAAATGTGCAATAACTAGACTTCCTGGGTTACCGTATTTCCACAAAAGGCATCTAGATGGACACCCAAGCTGTCCTAGACTGGCAAGTCCCTCACACAGCCAAAGGCACCCTATGATTCCTAGACTTTGCTAACTTCTACAGAAAATTTATACCAGTCTTTGCTCATAAAGCCAAGCCACTGACCCAACTGTCTAAGAAAGGAGATAAATTTGCACCTTGTATTCTGTTCTCCCTCTACTATAACTCACTTTTCCATCCACCCCCTTGCTACTGAAAGAGATGGTAGAGATCAATGAAGAGACTGCAGCAGGAAAAATAATACTTCCCCCTTGCAGCCTAAATTTCAGGGCAATTTCGTAAAATAGTTGGGTTTTGGGCTTTGCTCTTTTTGTAGGATAATTGCATTAGAATAGAATAGAATAGAATAGAATAGAATAGAATAGAATAGAATAGAATAGAATAGAATAGAACAGAACATGGAATTCTAGTCCAGACCCCTGCTCAACCAGGAGAACCTATACCATTTAAGACAAGTGGCTGTCTAGTGACTCTAGTCTCTTCTTAAAAATCTCCAGTGATGGAGCATCCACGATTTCTGAAGGTAAGCTGTTCCACTGGTTAATTGTCCTCACTGTTAGGAAGTTTCTCCTTAGTTCCAGGTTGTTTCTCTCTTTGATCAATTTCTAATGATTGTTTCTTGTTCTGCCTTCTGGTGCGTGGAGAATAATTTGACCCCTTGTTCTTTGTGGCAGCCCCTCAAATACTGGAACACCACTCTCATGTCACTCCTGTTTCTTTTTTTCTTTAGACTAGCCAAACCCAAGTCCTGCAGCCATTCTTCATATGTTTTAGTCTCCAGGCATTTGATCATCTTAGTTACTCTTCTCTGAATTTTTTCCAAAGTCTCAACATCTTTTTGTAGTATGGTGACCAAAATTGGTTGCATTAAGCCTCTACATCAAAGTTCATACAGAATCGCATGAAGATAGGTCTATGCCTCTCATTTTGAAGATATACTTCATTTATAGCTTGCTTTTTCATTCATGCAAGCAGACAAGGAGGTTTATGACAAGAACATAAACTACAACATTGGTAATAATCATACAATTAAAAGAAATACATTATCATTCAAATCCATTAACAGGATTAGCCCTGGTAAAAGCAAGGAAAATGCTTGATACCAACTTGATTGTAATTCATTTAGAAGTGATATCCAGTCTTTCCCAAAGGATTGGAAGAGATATCTTCCATATTTTTTGAAGCTTTGTGTATCATATGGCATCACCTATTGATAGGAACAAATAGAAGAACAGTTGTTTGTAATATTTTGTTCTGTTTCCAGGCAGAAGCCTTACTTGTTCTACTTCAACATCATGAAATGTGCTAGCCCTTTGGTGTTGCTGGAATTTCAGTGTCCTACTACACAGGTGAGGTTTTCTCTGGATTTCATCCTTAAATGTTTTCTCCAGGAATATCAAACTAGAAGAGTGTTGTGCCCCTTTGTTTGGACTGGATTCATGAACAAGCAAATATATAGAATTCGATATTGCTCTTTGATTTTTGGAATATGTCTTGGAGGTGTAGCATCAATCTTGCCTGGGCTGAGAAGCTAAGCTGAATTGGGCCTGGTTAATACTTAGATGGAAGATCACCAGAGAATATCAGAGTTGTAGGCTATTCTGGTGTGAGGAAACATAGTAGTTACAATATCCTCCAGGCTGTAGGAATAACTGGTGCTTATTGGTGAGAAAAGCACGTTTGGCTTTGCTTCAAGTAGCTTCATAAAAATTCAGAAGCTGGGATTTGCTGTCACAGAGCTTCTTGTCCAATAGCTTATCAGACTTTCAATTTATTAAAATTTTGTTTGTTGTTTTGTTAGATTTCCTCCAAAAACAAAAATATTATTCCCTCAACTGTACTCCATAGCAACAACTTTGTGGGATAGCTTAATCTGAGGGAGTCAGATCAGTTATCAAGGTAATGATCAGACAAATGTGGCTTGAGCCCATTCCAAGAAACAGACTTAAGCAAAAGCCTCAGGCAGGCCTCTCCCTAATTCACACAGAAATAAAGTGAAGGAGGAGGAAAGCATATTCAGATTTGGAAGATAGCTGTTTTATTAAGAGTATTTTTAAATCCACATGGCATCTGTTTCTTAATTTGGTCTACCTTATAAGGCTGACAGACAGACTGGTCCAAATTCATGTCCTAAACTTTCATTGATGAGTGTGTACTTGAATTTTGCAGTCTTAATCCAATATTTTAATCTATATACCACACATCAAAGCAGGATATTTTTGCATGTATTTGAAGAACATTCTTTTGATTTTATCACAGTCGAATTTTACTATTAAATTCCAAAATTAGTTAGATTGGACTGGACATTCGAGACTAAACTCTACATGGAAAACTTATTTATAGCAAACATTTCTAAGTATAAAGTAATAAATTTAGAATTAGAGTTTTCTCTTGCTCCACCATCTTTACTAGCTCTCTGTATGGTAAATTAAATTCCAGGTACCTGGCATGAAGAAAAAGCTAAGACCTTGACATCAGGATTTCAGTGGAGATCTTCAGTCATCCCAGTCATGGTTGTCCCAAAGGTGCTTTTTCAGGAGGCAATTGGACTTTCTCATCCAAGAAGCTTCTTCAGCTCTAACTGGATGGTATGGAATGGAAGGATTTATATTCCTTGCAGACAGCTGGTCATTTGCATTCTTTTAGAGAGTCGTTGAGGCCGTTTGAGTATGTCTAGTTTAATGAAGAGAAGGACTAGGGGTGACATGATAGCAGTGTTGGAATATCTCAGAGGTGGCCACAAAGAAGAGGGAGTCAAGCTATTCTCCAAAGCACCTGAAGGCAGGACAAGAAGCAATGGATGGAAACTAATCAAAGAGAGAAGCAACCTAGAGAAATTTTCTCACTGTTAGAACAATTAATCAGTGGAACAACCTGCCTCCAGAAGCTGTGAATGCTCCAACACTGGAAGTGTTTAAAAAGAGACTGGACAACCATTTGTCTGAAATGGTATAGGATTTTCTGCCTGAGCAGGGGGTTGGACTAGAAGACCTCCAATGTCCCTTCCAACTCGATGATGATGGTGGTGGTGGTGGTGGTGGTGGTGGTGGTGGTGGTGGTGGTTGTTTATCTGTGTCCTCAAGGTCACCTGAGTAGTGCAAATGTATGGAGCCTTCTTGGCTGCAGGATGTTTTCTGCCCTTTACTGTTGAAGACAGGCATAGGCTGTTGGGGATGAGTCTGTGTTGTCTGCATCTTGGATGAGAAAGCTCCACACACATGGCCTCAACGACTCTCTAAAACAATGCAAATAACCAGCTGTCTGCAAGGAATATAAATCCTTCCATTTCCCAACATCCAATCAGAGCTGAAGAAGCTTTTTGGATGGGAAGCGCAATGTCCTCAAAGAAAAACAAACAAGTCCAATTGCCTCCTGAAAAAGCACCTTTGGGATTGACATCAGGATAATATATTGAAGGTTGTGTTCTACACAGGTAGTCCTTGACTTATCAACAGTTCATATAGTGACCATTCAAAGTTACAATGGCACTGAAAAAGTTGGTCGACATGATTATTTTTCACACTTATGACTGTTGCAGCATCCCCATGGTTACATGATCAAAATTCAGATGCTTGACAACTGACTCATATTTATGATGGTTGCAGTGTCCTGGAGTCATATGATTACTTTTTAAGACTTTCTGACAAGCAAAGGCAATGGGGAAGACAGATTCACTTAACAACTGTGTTGCTAATTTAACAATTGCAGTGATTGAACAACTGTGGCAAGAAAGATCATAAAATGGGGGCAAAACTCATTTAACAACTGTCTCACTTAGCAATAGAAATTTTGAGCTCAATTATGGTTGTAAGTTGAGGATGTAAATTTTTTAGATGTAGAAGATTCTAAGAAGTACCTGCTAGAACTACGATTGCATTTCATTTTCTCTCTTTCCTCTTTCCCCTTTTTTGCTTTTTGCTTAAATGCATGAGGAAAAATTAATAAACAAAATAAGAAAAAGATGTTGAATTTAAGAATTTTCAAAATATTAAATCATATAGTTCAGGAAGATGGTAACTACAATTGTATATAAATTGTAATTTTTCAAAAAGAGCAAAAATATTTGAACATCACAAATGAAGGCAAATTTGATCAATCTCACATATTTGAACATGTCTATCATAAAAAGTGAGCTATGATTTGACTGCTTGGAAGTTCCCTTCCTATTCTTCCATTCAGTAATAATTCCAGGTATCCAAAATCCACAAGCCAGCTGAACCCATTGCAACTGAACCCTTCTTTTAATCATACATTGTGCATGAATACCTGCAAATCTCCAATGGTGGGGATATAGCCAAGGAAAGCATTTTTTATTGAACAGTCATATTGACAATTCCCTGAATCTCAAATTAAAATATGATTATGATAGAAAAAACTCCCAGTATGTTAATGTCACTGTTCCTGAATTGCTTTGCTAACAGAGACCTGTACACTTTCTTAAGCATTTCCTGAAGTGTTCAATAAATGCCATTTTATTATTAATCATATTTCAGACTCAAAATATATAGTGGTACCTCAGTTCTCATTCTTAGTTGGTTCCAGGAGGCGTGACGAGTACTAAAAAAGATGAGTACAAAACAAACCTTGTGACTAGGAAGGACTTTATATCTGTCCCTTTTTCTATGTCCGCAACCTTCCTAGCATGGTCGACTTCCTGTCCAGTCTCTGTAACACTCCCCCATTTCCTTTCATAGTGTGTTGAGTACCAAACAAATGATGGGTACTGGGGCAACATTTTTGCATCAAAATGTGTTGAGTACCAAATTCGACAAATTTTGAAGTAGTCGAGTACTGAGGTACCACTGTATTTCATAGCAAAAATATTGTGTGTGAGTGCGTACGACCCCAATTGGATGTCAACTCTACAACGAACCTAGCTGCAGCCATTTTGCTCATTCTAGGTTGCCACAAGAATGGGAGGGGGGTGCAGAGGATTTCTACTAGTCTAAAGATTTTACTGTCCCGTGGGAACCAGAGTCATTTATGTCTGTTAGATGGGGGGACATGAGCGTTTGGTTAGAAAGCCTGCCAAATTCTTCTATTGGGGAACCTAGCTGCTTGAATAGTTTTGGGGTGAGATATTCAACTTTGTATTATTGTCTTTCTTTGAAGGGAATTTTAGACTTGGTTTCACTTTTCACCATGCTGATACTATGTAACCAATAAACATGTTCTTTGAGGAAATTTCAAGCCTCAGAGTTCTGATTTGTTTGGTCTTGTCTATTGGAACCTTGACATTAAACCAAGTCCCATTCAAAATGCTCTCTTTCTTGGGGTGCTGAGCCCTGGCTGCCTACCCACCACTTTGGGAGGACAGTGAAGACTCAGTGAACATCTATGGAGGAAAAAGAGGAGTCCACTGCTGGTTGCAGCAGAGATTCAGCCATCGGAGAGCAAGCAGCTGCTCTGGCCACCAAAGAGGGTCTGATGACGGGGGCCCGCCCAAAAAGCAAGATAATCCAGCCAGGGAAGTTGATGTCTCAAGAAGGAACCACCATCCTGGTGGACCTCTACCAATCGGAACTGATCCCTCAGCATAGAAGTAAGCCTGCCGAAGAGGAGCTGTTGTTAATTCCGCTCCAGGGACCATCTTCCGCAGTGCAGAAGAAATGGAAGGGATCGACTGGATGGGACAACTCTGCTGACTGGAAGTACCAGACTGCAATTCACAGTCCTTCAGTTGAACAGCTAAAGGAGAAATTTGACCGGCTGGAAGTCAACAAAGGGATTCCTACAGTCCAATGTGAGTGCACGAAGGGGGGTAAAGTGAAGACTTATCCATCGCTTCCACCCCCTCGCCAAAGTCCCAGTCCTGTTGCTGACACCCGTGCCACTTCACCCACTCCTCCATCAGCCGCAGGCTCAAGCTCTCAATCCCAGCAAAATCCTTTGCAGCAGCTTCGCTCTGCGAGCCCGGGTGCCCAGCAGAGAGGATTCTGGAGGGTGATATGACCTCTTCCTAAAGCAAGTGAGGGCTCATATGGATCGTTATGCCCACACTTATTCTGACGATGCCACAATAGTAAATGCAGTGACAGCCAACATGGAAGGGGAAGCAGTGGAGTGGGTGACCACCCTTCATGATGAAGGGACTCCGGAGTTGTTGGATGCGAATTTATTCATGGAACAGCTGAGAGTCAGATTTGAGGATGAATCTCAAGCTCTGCAAGCAGAGAAGGAGATAGATCACTTGAGGCAGCGAGGTCGCCCAGCAAAAGAATATGTCCGAGAGTTCTGGAGAGTTGCTGGTCGCCTGGGACAGTGGACAGAGTGGTCCCTGATCCACTATTTCAAGCAAGGGCTGGACTGTGACCTGCTCCAAGTATGCATCTACCAAGGGATTCTGAACCAGCTGTGAGAGTGATATAACGTGACAGTAACTTTGGACATTGAATTGGATCGTTTCAAGAGACCAACTGCCACCGAGCCGAGCTGAGGTCCAGAGAAGTGCCTGTTTGGACGGCAACCCCAAGCCACTTCAACTGCCGATGCTGCTCAAGCGGCCGCTGGGGCTCCCATCAAATGCTTCCAATGTTGGCAACAGGGCCATCTTGCTGCTGAGTGCTTATCCCCTGCCCCCCAAACAAAAGCCGCACCAATTTCAACTACTAAGCCAAGAAAACCACTGCCATGAGCAGGACGGGAGAAGTCTAATTGGGCCAAGCAGGAGCAAGCTGCCCAAATCTCCTCCCCACCCCGGGGAGAAGCAGGAGCCCCACTTGAACACCTGCCCCTACCAGTGCCTTACTATAGCGATGAGGATGGTGAAGACGACCCGATGGTAAGTCGACCCATCCCACCTTTTACTATTCCCATCAAGATTATAGTGCCAAAGATGGGCCCAAACTGATTTAGACATTTTAATAGACTTAGGCTGCACTAGATGCTTAATTAACTTTCCCCCAGTTCTTAAGTTGGGGATTCGCACCAAACTGTTGCCCCTAGCCATGAAGTTTGAACAGGTAGATGGGTTGCTTATCAGAGATTCCCCAGCAACACACCTAACAGCCATTGTGAATGGAAATGGGACAGCACTGGATGATCATTTGCTTCGTGGTGGTCGCTAAAATGAAAGAGACTGTGATTCTAGGCTTGACTTGACAAGTGGTGCCCCAGTGTTTGGTGGGAGAATGGCATGCAAACTCTGAGGTTAGCCAGAGGACCTCTCCCACCAACTGATCTCAGTGAGATAAAGGAGGCTGCTGCCATTGGAGTTCAGGGGGAGCCTATTGAGACATTAAAGGCTGCTGTGGAATGACTGCCAGGGATCCAACTTATCCCCAGCAAATATTGCGATTTAGCAGAAGTTTTTAGTGAAAGGAAATGTAACACCCTTCCTCCTCATTGGGCTACCGAATGAAATACTGCCAGGAGCCAAGCTCGCAAAGCCAAAAATGTACTCTATGTCAGGGCTTTTCAACCGGTGGTACGTGAACCACTTGTGGTACTTTGCCACATGGTAGGTGGTACATGATTGCTAGCCAAGTGTAGCAGGGGAGGGGAATGAGCGAGCCAAGCCTGAGGGAGAGGCAGCTGCAGCTGCAGGACTGTCTGGGCTCGGCAGAAGCCCCAGTCGGCAGGGCTCCAGCTGATTGGCGCAGAAGCAGCTCGGAGCTGGAAGTGAACTGAAGAAAAAGGGGGGGAGGAGAGGCTATAAAAGAACATGGTTTGGGTGGGGGAAGTGGAAAAAAGACAACAGGAAAGGTTTAATCTCTTTAAACAAATGTAATTAATTTTATCCCCTTTAACTGAGTCTGTCTGGCTTTTAGAAAGTTTTCTTTGAAGGTAAACTGGCTTAATTTAAAGCCTTTCAGTCTAGGATTGCAACATTGTGACACGTGACACGCCTGAGGCAGCTTAAAGAGAGGAAAAAACGGAGTTTGTGTTTCTTTATTTTCTTGCTTTGCACTTGATTCTTGTGTCTTTAAGGGTACAGGGAAGGGATTGGAAGAGCTCAGAAGGGCCAACCAGCTAGCTCAGGAATCTACAAACTTAGCAACTTTAAGACCTGTGGACTTCAACTCCCAGAATTCCTCAACCAGCCATGAGGGCTGAGGAATTCTGGGAGTTGAAGTCCACAAGTCTTAAAAGTGCCAAGTTTGAAGACCCCTGAACTAGCTGGTAGTGGTGCATATTAATAAACATGTATAAATTCATCATATATTTGTCAGTGCAAAGGGAAAATGGTTCAGCAAAGGAACAGCCACAGAAGAAATTAAAACTGGTGCTTTTTTCTTTTTTTCTACAGTTTGTAATATTTTATTAGATTATAGAATAAATACAAAAATACAAAAGCAAATAGTAGGACACAGTGGGGAGGAAAAGGGGGGAAAGTGAAGGGGAGAAGGGAAAAAGAACATACTTCCTCTGTTGCAGTAGAAGGCAGCATTAACATTGAACCTCAACTTTTTACTTTTCCATAATATTATAAACTAGCCGTTTCTATAAACAACAAATGAATCTAATCAGTAAAACCCAAAATCCCCCCCCACTTTTTTTTAGTTTTCAAGTTTTTGACATCTTGCTAAACACTGGTGGTACTCAAATATTGTCATGTCCTAAAAGTGGTACAATCTGTGAAAAGGTTGAAAAGCCCTGCTCTATGATGCCTAGGGAGATGGAGGAACTGCTGGAATATATTGACAAAAATCTGGCTAGAGGTTTCATCCAACCAGCAAAATCATGTGTGGCTGCCCTAGTGTTGTTTAAAGACAAGATGGGTCTTTGAGGCTATGCATAGATTTTAAGGGGATAAACCAGTGGTGGCAAACCTTTTAGAGACCGAGTACCCAAACTGCAACCTGAAACCCACTTATACATCGCTGGGTGCTGGGGGCGTGGCCACCGAATGGGCGTGGCCAAGTGGGTGTGGCCTCTGAATGGGCGTGGCCAAGTGGGTGTGGCCACCGAGTGGGTGTGGCCAAGTTAATATTGCTCCTGAGGAGAGATGCCTGTGGGGGCCGGGCAGGATTGGGGGCGATCCAGGGGTTCTCTGGCGGGTGAGGCAGTGGGTAGGAGGCTCGTCCTGCAGGGTGAAGTAAGGCAAGGGAGGGGGCAGGGAAGAGGTGCCATTGCCGCGGGGCAAGGCAAGGTGAGGCTAGGGCAGGTTGCAGACAAAGGGGGGCTCCGGTGAGGAGGAGGTGGAAGATTTAAGCAAGCTTAGCAACCAGAGTGGGGATCCCCCCCAAAACAAACGTGCTTCATGGGTAACCTGAAAGCATGACAGAAGAGACCAAAACCTGCTGAAACCACCCAGCAGATGGGAGGGGAATTAAAAACCAAACAGCTTCCCCCCCGCCAATCCTCAATGAAAGCCTCGGACAGGGGGAAGAGCGTAGACAGGCAGGCGTCTTGCTCAGCTGATGGCTTGGAGAAGGGTAGCTGCACCCCCTCCCCAACGCTGCCCTCTCACGAAAGCAGGCTGAAAACTCCAAAAAGCAACAAGGAAAAAAAGTTAAAACAGAAGAGTGTCTCATGTTGGTTTTCTTCCCCACTTCCTTCTAGCTGCAGGCTAAATATGTAAAGACCACAAAAGAAAAAACTTGGTTTTCTCTCGTTTTAATTCAGAAGGAAGGATTGGGGGATTGTTTCAAAGGAAGGGAAAGAGGGGCTGGGGGAGTGCAGCAGGAGAATGGGGATGGCACGAGGCTTCTGGCTATGCAGGTGGGCATTGGGGCGCATTCTTTTTAAAAGAGCAAAATGAGGCAAAAAGTAAAAATCCCCCACTCACTCCACCTCCCAAAAATACAACTACGGAGCTTTCAATGATACAAACAATTTTTTATTGAAAAGGAAAAGTTTTCATTTGAATGAACCTTTATTATCAAAGTATAACATGTAAACAGTGAGATTGGCTGAGCCTCCCTCTGTGCCCCCCACAACTCAGTGACTACAAACCCCCAACTTATTACACCCTGTGGCATGCTTTTAAAGAATTAATGTGATTTTTGCTGTTGTATGCCTGCTGATAACTTATCTATCCTTGGCTCATAGTCTGTAATTTTGAGAGCAACACATGCAGCACTCAGGTCATCTGTTAGTCTGCTTCTGGTGTCAGATTTTATATAATTCAAAGCTGAAAACAGCTGCTCACAGGCATAAGATGATCCAAACAAAGTAAGGAAAGCAATGCCAAGTGCTTTCATGGATTTAAAATTATCTGGCAGAAAATTCCACACTTTGAGGATTTCGTTCTCAGCACTAACTGTGCTGTCCTTTGTCATCCTTTCCATCTTCTCTAGTGTTTCACGCAAGTCACAGAATTTATTTTTCCAGATAGTATTTTCCTGAAATTCCAGTAGCTCCATTTCTAGATTTCCTAAATCTAACCACTCTAAGCAGGAAAGATCAAGTTCTTCAAATTTGGCTTTATCTGGAGAAGTAAGAAAACACAGGGTTGTCTCCATCTTACGGAACTGTGAAAATCTGTTACTAAAATTTACCTTTGCAGCTCCTACAATGCCAGAAAATTATATGTAAATTTCCTGATGGCTTGTAGGATTGTCTGCAAATGATGTAGAATTTTCTAAATGAACTTTTAGAGTAGGAAAATATTTCAGCTGCCCACTTTCAAGGTCTCTTTCAAAAATCTCCAGTTTTCTCTCAAATGTTTTGATGTCACAAAACATCCTTTCTGCTGTTTTCCCTGCACCTTGTAATTGTTTGTTGAGCAGACTGAAGTGGTGTATAAAGTCTGTAAAAAACATGAGGTTGGTAAGCCAGGCCATATCAGTGAGCTGTGGATATTCTTGCCCTTTTTCATCCATAAACAGCCGAATTTCATCCAAGCAGACCACAAATCTCTCCAGGACTCGTCCTCTGCTCAGCCACCGGACATTGTTATACATAAACAAACAATCATACTGTGCCTGAACCTCCTCAAGTAGTACTTGAAACTGCCGACAATTCAGAGCACGAGCCATGATGTAATTCATTATTTTTGTGACATCTTTGAGGACATTGTCAAATTTTTTGTTGCTTTCCTTGGCATAAAGAGCTTCCTGGTGAATGATGCAGTGGAATTGAATTACTTTATGTTTTGTTTCTTGAAGAAACAACTGTATGAAACCAGATGTTGCCCCCACCATAGAAGGTGCTCCATCACTTGTAATTGAAACCACCTTTTCTGGTCTTACGTTTTGTGACAAAAAAGCTTCCTTCACAGCATTGTAGATATCTACACCTTGTGCTCTTTCAGGCAAAGACATCAGTTTCAGCAGCTCCTCTCTCATGATGTCACCAACAGCATAACGCAAAATTATTGCCAGCCTTGCATGGTTATTGATATCTGTGCTTTCGTCCACGCACATGGAGTAACAGGCTGCCTTTTGTAAGTCAGTGGTGAGCTGCTGACTAACATCACGTGCCATGCGCTGTACTCTGTCTTTAACGGTGTTTCTGCTCACTGGTATCTCAGAGATGCGTTTAATAATTTTATCCTTGTCTTGGAAATCTTGAAAAATAGAATCACTTGCAGACAACATAGCTGTTTTGAAAATATCCCCATCAGAGAAGGGCTTACCATGTTTTGCTAGGCACAGTGAAATTTTAAAACTGGCAGCTGTCAGATTATTTGTTCTGGAAAGATAGTTGGAAAAACTAAGATGCTGGAAATGAAAGCTCCTCAATTTCCCTTCAATAAACTCTTTTCTTTCATTATCACCAAGTTCAGCAACATTTTTGTGGTTGGTTTCAAAGTGCCGTCTGACACTTGATGTGCGACACACAACACGTTCGTTGCATATAACACATAACGCTTTCCCACTGCATTCAATCACTCCAAATAACTGTGTCCAGACCTCTTGGAATAATCTTCCACTATCTGTTTTTGTTTTTTTGGCTGTAGCCATTTTTGGGTGGGTATACTTGGAGTCTAAAAAACACAATTTTTTTAAAAAAAATGAAACAACCAATACAAATCTATCTCTAAATAACTAACACTATTAGTTAACACTAAAGAAATGGATATTCCCTGAATCAACAATCTGGGAGGGGGGAATTAAACAATAAAAGCAGTGTCTTGGATTTTACAGGTTGTTGGAAAAGAACTCATTCATTTTACCAGATACTGAAAATAGCAGAGAAATCTGAAGCAGAAAGCCTGTATTAGCAGATGCAACTGATATAAAATCTGGACAAAGAATGGTCAATAAAGCATTCTTGGTTGTCTATTTTATCTTTCCTAAAAAGCTGTAACCAACTTCCTCACCTAACTTTGCAAACCCTGTGGGTCCCACGCCATTCCACATACCTGCAAGAAAGCAGCTGCAATCCAGGTAGTGTAAAAGGGCTTTTCCAGTCACCTAGCAAGGTGCCAAAAACTTGATGTAAACTTGATGACCCAAAAAAATGATAAAATACAGTAGTCCTCACCTTACAACAGTTCACTTAGTGACAGTTTAAAGTGACAATGGCACTTTAAAAAGTGACTTAAGACCATTTTTCACACTCTGGCGCATGCACACCCACCCCTCACTGCTGCCACGAGGCTGGGCAGCCGGTGAGTGTGAAAGCTGCCTCATTGGGGCCTGCTGAGACCAGTGGCCAGCTGAGGCAGCTTCAGACACCATTGCTACCGCCTACGAGGCTGGGCAGCCAGCTGAGGCAAGAAAGACAGCCCCAGCCGCCATTAATGCTGTGCCGCCGCTGCATGTATTTTAATGCATGTTTACCTTGCCTTTAAATGTGGGGCCAAGATTTACAGAAAGTTAGTAAATAATAAATAAGAACAGGCTGCTTTCATTTGAACCATAGATTATAGTGGGGACCTGGAGGGATTTTCTTTCAGTGAAGATGAAAGAAAATACATGAGAGGGAATAAAAAACAAAGCAGAAAGGAATAAAAAGAGTGAGAAATGGCATGGAGGTTATAGGTTTCGTGGATCAGAAATAAACATAACAATTAAATCAGTTTTAAGAGAATAAATGGCAACAAATGGAAGAATCAAACTAGTTTTAAGGGAATAGAAGGAAATAAATGGAAGCATTAAACCAGTTTAAACAATAAATGGAAGAATCAAACCAGTTTTTAAAAGGAAATAAATATCAGCAAACATGAATGCTTTAACCAAATTTTTGTAGCCCGGATGTGATAGCCTCCTCAGAGATTACATGCATATTTGTGCAGTTGTGCATTAGAATAGCACAAAATATTGGTTTCAAATAATTTTACTGTGCAATTGATAAACTGTATAGCAATGCAAAACTGCCAGGATCCAAACTGTTTGTTATCACAATTTTTTTCTGGGCTTTTTTCCCCTTATATTTTGTTTACTATATTCTACATATGGTAGTATTTTGCAGGAGAATATTCTTACTGATGTTTCTTTAAGCAATAATACTTAAAGCTAAAGTTATAAACTTTCCTTAGGCATAATCCGGATATAACAAGGATGGCATTTTTGAATAAGTTTAAGGATCAAACAAATGCGGGAGACTCAAGGACTAATTCAGGATGGATAGAAGGAAAACAGATGGCTCTTTTATGGCAGGGAGACTCAAGGAGTAACTCAGGACGGATAGAAGGAAAGCAGATGGCTCTTTTACGGCAGAGAGTACAGCCAGTTCAAACTCGCTCCAAACTAAAGACCATTACAAACCATAATTTGAAATCCGACCATATGTGAGAATCTCCCACCATCCACCTTCCCCACAAACTTCCTCATTTCCACCCTTCCAACTGTCAATGATGAAGCCCAACCCCTCCCCCTCCAGAGACGAGGCAGGGCTGAGGTGAGGCAAAACCTACCGCTTTTGCTGGTTCTCTCTCTCGCTTTCTGCCACATGCTCCGAAACCGAAACCGAAATCGAAACTTCCTTAGTTTAGTGAGCGTAAAAGAGCTGCGCATGCGCAAAGAGGAGGGAAGCAGCAATGGCTCACGTGCCATCAGGGACGGCTCTGCGTGCCATAGGTTCGCCACCACGGGGTTAAACACTGTCAGCTTAGAAAATATATACCCCCATCCCCTGATGAAAGACATGTTACCCAGCTGGCCAAAGGCAAAATTTTCACAAAATTGGACTTAAGAGAAGCTTATTAACGAGTGCGAATTAGGGAGGGGGATGAATGGAGGACAGCTTTCAATTGCCCCTTAGGGAGTTTCCAATTCAAAGTGATGCCTTTCGGACTCTAAGGCACTCCTACTGTATTTATGCAACTGATAAATCAAGTGCTGCATGATCACCTATACAAGGGGATTTTGGTTTACCTTAACAATATCCTCTATACTGAAACCATGGAGGAGCACATCAAGTTAATTAAAGAGGTGCTTAAGAAACTGTTAAAAGCTAGTCTCTATGCCAAACTTTCTAAATGCGATTTTCATCAATTACTTTAAAGTGTCCCTAAGCAAACCTCACCCCACAGTTCATCCAGATGATTCAGACCTGCCAATTCCTAGGTGTTAGGTCCATCGTGGGAAAGGGGAGATAACATCAATCCGGCTCCGTTTGTAGTGTGATGTTCCACAGCTCTTCACACCTCCTTTTGAGAACGGAGAGATAAGCCAGGTCCTGGAGGTTTGTACTTCTTTCTCTCCCCCCCCTCTTTTCCTAGCTGCCCGGTTAGGGAGAAGAAGCTTCAGAGAGATGCATAGTGCAGGAGGCAATTTGTTACATTGTAATGAATAGCAGACACGGAGTCAGTAACCAAAAGGTTACATTGTAGCGTATAGAGGAAGTGAAAGCAACAAACCCACATGCATATCCCCCCTCCCCCTTGGAAGTATGGCAGAATCCAGGGAAAGGTGAGATTTGATTTTAGCTCAGAGGAGATAGAAATGAAATATAAATGGATTCTGATATCCTGCCCCCCTTAAAAATAAGAGAGATCCACCTGTAGAGAAAACAAAACAGGTATAAAAGTTAGTCTGGTTAGTTGGGGTATTCTGTATGACACTTCTTTAGCAGTTTCGCTGCTCTGACGTGACGTTTATGGACCCACTCATTTTGTGAGGAGGGAAGGTGTTTCCATGCTACTAGGTATTGAGTTGCCCCATGATACTTCCTAGAGCACGGGTTGGCAACCTGCGGCTCCGGAACCGCATGCGGCTCTTTGAGCCATCACCTGTGGCTCCGGAGCTTCCTCCGCCATTTGCAGAGAGAGAGGCAGAGAGGCACTTTCACTTCACTTCTCTCTCTCTCAGGCGGACTTACCTCCTGCAGGGCTCCTGATTGGCCCTGCGCCCAGGTGCCCCACCCCCTGGGAGAAGTGCTGCCAGGGCCTCGTGGCCTTGGAGCCGCCCGGGGAAGCCCTGGGATCCCTGCTGGGAGCGGCCGGGCTGGCGGAGGGGCTGGCAGGGGCCGCGCAGCTCCAGCCCCCACAGCGGCTCCATTGGATGGGTGGAGGGCGAGGCCAGGCAGCGCGGAGTCCCGGCTGGGGTGGCGGCGGCGATTTCCTCGCCCTCCTCCTCTCCTTCCTCCTGGTGCCCCCCCGGGCAGCTTGGGCGGGCGCAGGGGCAGGAGGGGTGCCTGGGGGGAGCAGCCGGGCTGGTGGAGGGGCTGGCAGGGGCTGCGCGGCACCAGCCCCCACCACGGCTCCATCGATCGATGGAGAGCAAGGCCGGGCAGCGCAGAGTCCCGGCTGGGGTGGCTGCTTCCTCGCTCTCCTCTCCTTCCTCCTGCTGTCCCCCAGGCAGCTTGGGCGGGCGCTGTCCCCACCGCGGCTCCATCAATGGGCAGAGGGCGAGGCCAGGAAGTGCGGAGTCCCAGCAGGGGTGGCAGCCGTGCTGGGGACGGCAGGGACCCCCAACGATGCAGCCATGCCCCCGCCGCTGCCACTGGAGCCGCTGCCTCCTGTCCTCCCCCTCCCCGCCCGTTCAGCTGAGGACACGGCGGTGGTCGGGCCGGGGATGGCGGGGACCCCTAACGATGCAGTCGTGCCGCCATCACCGGAGCTGCTGCCTCCCATACTGCTCCCCCGCCCGTTCGGCTGAGGACACAGCAGAGGCTGGGCTGGGGGCAGCAGGGACCCCCAACGATGCAGCCGTTCCGTCACCACCGGAGCCGCTGCCTCCCATACTGCTCCCCCTCCCCGCCCGTTCGGCTGAGGACACAGCAGAGGCTGGGCTGGGGGCAGCAGGGACCCCCAACGATGCAGCCGTTCCATCACCACTGGAGCCGCTGCCTCCTGTCCTGCTCCCCCTCTTTGCCCATTCAGCTGAGGACGTGGCACAGGCCGGGCTGGGGGCGACGGGGACCCCCGACGATGTTGCCGTAAGAGAGAGAGAAAGAGAGGAAAGAGAAACAGGAAAAGAGAGGAAAGAGAGAGAGAGAGAGGAAAGAGAAAGAGAAAGGGAGGAAACAGAGAAAGAGGAAAGAGAGAAAGAGAGGAAACAGAGAAAGAGGAAAGAGAAAGAGAGAGAAAGAGAAAGGAAAGAGAAAGGGAGGACAGAAGAGAGAGGAAAGAAAGAAAGAGGGAGAGGAAAGAGAAAGGAAAAAGAGAAAGAAGGAGAGGAAAGAAAAAGGAAAGGGAAAGAGGAAAGGGAGAGAGGAAAGAAAGGAAAGAGGAAAGAGACAGAGAGAGACCGTTTTGACATCTAAAATGAAGATAACACTGCATATATCCTTGTTTACCTTTATTTTATATATACACACACAAACAGATACATACATACATACATACATACATACATACATACATATTTAAGGTAAAAAAGGATATATGCAGTGTTATCTTCATTTTAGATATCAAAAGGGTTTTGCGGCTCCCAGTGTTTTTTTTCGGTGGGAAACATGTCCAAGTGGCTCTTTGAGTGTTTTGGGTTGCCTACCCCTGTCCTAAAGTCTAGGATTTCCTTTATCTCGAAGTATTGTTCTCCTTCAACCATGATTGGAGGTGGTGGGGGGGGAATTTTTGGCCATAAGGGTGACTATTGTTCTCTTTTCAGCAAGCTGCAGTGAAAAATTGGGTGTATTTGCTTGAGATTTTTGGGTAGTTCTAACTGTTACTGGGTTTATGATTTTTTAATTGGAAAAGGTCCTATATATTTTGGTCCAGGTTTTTTTACAGGGTTGTAGGGATTTTAGGGATTTTGTAGACAAATATACCATTTCTCCTACAATGAATGGTGTGGGTTCGACTCTTTTTATCTACTTGTGCTTTGTATGCTTACCTAGCTTCGTCTAGGGCTTTTCTAACTATTGGGCCAGGTGTTTTGTAATTGTGCTATCCATTCTTTCAGTGATGGGATTGCTGGCTCATTTGGGATTAGTTCTGGCATAGGGTTGAAACTTTGACCAATGGCTATTTGAAAAGGAGTGTAGCCTGTGCTGGAGTGGACTGCATTATTGTAGGCGACTTCTGCGAAGGAGTAGGTCCGTCCAATTCGTTTGCTGGAAATTAATAAAGCATCTTAAGTATTGCTCAAGTACTGAGTTACAACGTTCGGATTGTCCATTACATTGAGGATGATGACTAGATGACAGTCCCTGAGTGGTTCCTAGGAGGGATAAAAATTCCTTCCAAAATTCTGACGTAAATTGCACTTCCCTATCAGATATGATGTGTTGGGGTGCCAATGCAGTTTGTAGATGTGCTGCATGAATACTTTTGCTAAGGTTTTTGTGGTGGGAATCTTTTGGCAAGGGATAAAGTGCACCTGTTTGGAAAACAAGACCGTAAACATCCAGATGACAGTGTTTCCATTGCTTTCTGGTAATTCCATTATAAAATCCATGGCTATTTCTTTCCAGGGGGCTGAGGGATTCGCCACTGGTTGTAACAGTCCAGGTGATTTCCCTTGCTTCCTGGGTGTTTTTAAGGCTTCCAGGTTTTTGTGGTCCGTCCAGACCTGAAAAGGGATTTTATTCCCTTCAAGGAACTGGTGCCACGTACGTAATGACCAACGTACCCTGTATGCCTCTTTTTCCCACACGGGCCAGCGCTGTTCCATTTTGGTGAGTTTCTTGGACATATATGTGCACGGTTGCAATACCCCTTCGTAATTTTCTTGTAATAGTACAGCCCCCACTCCCACATCACTTGCATCCGCCTGTATTACGAAAGGTTTATCCGTGTCTGGGTGCCTCAGTACGGGTTCGGCAGAAAAAAGTCTCTTTAACCTCTCAAACGCCGCCTGGCATTCCATTGTCCATTTTAGTGGCTGGCTAGGTTTCACTGAGCTTTCTCCCTTCATTTTTAGTAAGTTCGTGAGGGGCAGGGCTATTTGGGTGAACAAAGGGATGAGTTGGCGGTAAAAGTTTGCGAAGCCCAGGAAACTTTGCAACTGCTTCCTTGTGCAAGGTGGTGCCCATTCTAGTACTGCTCTGACCTTCTCGGGATCCATTTCAATGCCCTGTGGGGATATGTGATAACCCAGGTAGTTTATTCTTTCCTGGTGGAATTCGCATTTCGATAATTTGGCATATAGGTGGGCAGCTCGCAGTTTCTTTAAAACCGCTCTGACTAGGTTGACATGTTCCTCTTTGGATTCGGTGAAGATAAGGATGTTGTCTAGATAAACCAGGACCCCCTTAAATAGGTGCTCCCTTAGTATCTCATTGATTAATTGCATAAATACAGCAAAACTTTGAATTGATAACACCCCATTGGGCAATTAAATGCAGTTTTCGATTCATCCCCTTCCTTAATCCTAACACGGTAATACGCTCCCCTTAGATCTAGTTTAGTGAAAATTCTTCCTTTCGAGAGGTGGGATAACATGTCCTTCATGAGGGGTAGGGGGTATAGGTTACTTTCACTGATTGCATTCAGGGCGCAGTAATCCACGCACAAGCGTAAAGTGCCATCCTTCTTCTCTGTAAAGAGGACCGGGGCTGCTACTTTAGGCTTGGCAGTTCGATAAACCCCCTTTCTAGGTTCTTATTTATGAATCTTTCCATTTCCTCCTTCTCCTTAGGGCTCATAGAGTATAGTCTGGGCTTCGGGAGTTTTGCCCTGGGCTCGAATTCTATAGCACAATCCATGGGTCAGTGAGGGGGAAGCTCATCTGCCCGCTCCTCACTGAAAACCTCAGCAAGGTCTCGGTATTTCTCTGGTATTTCGGGTAGCCCCTTTTCTTCTCCCATTGATGCTTTCTCCGTTCCTAAATTTGGTAGGACTCCTTGGGTTTTTAAGTCCACGGGATCCCCCTTCGGGAAATTGAGTTCTGCGGTCCTCCAATTTACCTAGGGGTTCCATTTCTTTAACCATTCTAGCCCTAGGATCACTGGGCATTCCATGCCTGGGGTCACTACAAACGTTATGTCTTCCTCATGGTTCCCCAGGGATAGGTGGACTGGTAAAGTGGCTAGGGTAGCTGGCAACCCCCCCTGCTATGGACCTATCTAACTGGCCAAATGAGTTTGGTTGTTTCAGCCTCCTCACCGGAATGCCCACGTTCCCCACTAGTGTTGGGCTAATGAGGTAGCGGGTGCAGCCAGAGTCTATTAAGGCTTTCACTTTGACATCTTTGGGCATGGAGGGAGCTAATATAGTCATTGTCTTGAGGATGGGTGCAATGGGTCCACTTACCAAGGGTTCGTCCTCCGACCTGTTGTCCAAGGTGTCCACCGCCCCTGTGGTGTAGGCTGAAGTTCCCTCCCCATGCTTGGCAGGGGTTGGGGACTCCACAGCCTCTATCGGCCTCATGGCTGGTTCTTTTGGCTTGGCTGGGGACTTCCCTGATTTCCTGGCCGGTGATCGGTCTGGGTTGTGCTGAGGGGCGTTCAAGAGGCATTCTACGGTATGATGCCCCCCTCTCCCGCATTTGAAACAGCCCATTGACTTCTTGGCCGTAGCCAGTGATTTCGCTGGCTCGCGCTTCGGCTCAGGAGGCGAGCGGCCCCATAGTTTTCATTGGCGGTGCCTCTTCAGTAGGTCGATCTCTGCTTCCTCTGCCAGGACATACCATTCATCAAGTTGGCGTGGGTCCCCTTGAGGCAGGCAAGCATCATACAGGTCATAGTTTAGGCTGTCTTTGAAAGGGCTAAGGAGGATGTCTTCCGGCCAGTTCAGCTTGTTAGCAATAGCTAATAGCTATTCTTGTGTATATTTGGCTACCGAGTGTCTGCCCTGCCTCACCACTTTGATTCTCACGCGGGTTTTGCGATCAGCCAGGGAGGTCCTCAAATCGCCTTCTCAGAGAGGATATGAAGCAGTTGAAGTCGTTGAGCTCTGGGGCGTTGGAATCATGCAGGTTCCCCATCCAGTCTGCGGCTGGTCCGTCCAGGGCGGATTGCAAGATACGGATACGGGTTTTGTCGCTGGGGATGTCCCGTCCATATTCTTCCATGTAGCTGAGGACTTGGGTTAGGAAGAACCCCAAGCGTGGCAGGTCCCCCCTGAATTTCGCATCCAGCAGCAGGAATCTGTCAATGGATCGCCACCAACGGTATTCTCTTCCATCCTGATTGCCATCTGCGGGTCGGCAGGGAATGGGGGCTGCTGAAGTAGTAGCTGCTGGTTCAGCGGACATCCCTGGGACTACAGTGCCTCTCCAGCTGCAGCTCCAGGTGCTGGTGCGGCCGCGGAGCTCAGGTTTCTCCTCCCCTAGAGAGCCGAGGGTTCTTTTAATCAGGTTGTAGCGCTACCTCCTCAGAGGCCGCCAATGCCCAGGCCCTCCCAGCCACGTCCCCCCTTGTCCAGCCTTGCAGCAATGTTCTTTAGAGATCGATGAGATGTCTTACAACCGGAGCTCACGCAGCATTAATGGGTGGCAGGCTCTTCTTGTTGAAGCAGGACTTTCAGGCACGAACTTAATCAGTCTCAGTGGTTGATGCTCTGAAGATATATATAACAGCTCAGGGCTGCTTTAGCAGCAGGAGTAACAGGCCCCTGAGCAATCGTTCAGAATCCGATGAAATGGGGGGGTAAACCCCGGCTCCAGATGGTAACAATAACAACGACGGCCAGTATGTTATGGCAATGGCTCATCCCCCAGGGCAACTCCCCCCACAATGTCCCAGCACCTGTGCCAGCAGCGATGGCCACAGTCCAAACGCCTCCAAAGTCCACAGCAACAGTTGGCACCACCAGTTTCTCTCCTCCTGGTGCTTCTTCTCTAGGATTCTTCTTCAGGTTTCAGGGTTCAAAACCACCCCCTTCCCTTACTCTTTATTATTAAAATCCGAGGCTAGAAACCCCAGCCAACTCCCTTACTTCACACTCTCGCTTGCCTCCGTCTCAGATATCCTCCCACGGAGGAAGCAATAAAACTTCACTCTATCTAGCCTCTAT